>NW_028229515.1:5833333-6003333 GCF_053477565.2 Lygodium microphyllum
GTTGATCTAAAATTTGGTCAATAAATGACAACGGGTAGTAGTCTTTAACAGTCTGTTTATTCAACTCTCTAAATTCTACACAAAGTTGGATTTGATTATTTTTCTTCTTTCTAATCACAACTTGTGAATACTATTTAGTATGTTGAAGAAGGAATACCAAACCCGCTTTTTCGCAACTTCTAGAGCTCCTCAAATAGCTCGTCCCTTAGTTCAAAAGGCATATGCCTTACTTTTTGATGTGCAAGCCAACTTTCTTTCTTTAGAGGAATGGTATGCACAACCAGAGTCAAGGGAATGCCCCTAAGTTCGTAGCAAAGATGTCATAGAACTCCTGAATTAGGGATGCATAGTCCTCTTTCTCTTCTAAACTAAGCATGGAACCTAATTTGATTGGCCACGAATCATTAGGCGTACCAAGATCCAGCTCAATAATGTCCGCACCTCTTATTTAATATTGAGACTCTATCGGTTTATTCAAAGTGATTTGATAAATGTTCTCTGTGGTGGACCCTTCTTTAGATCCATCAGTCGATGACATCTCACTACCAAATGGATCATCTATTGTTTCTAGTTCAATAGAAGATAAAGGCACTCTCACTCTGAGGAGACTCACGATAAACATCTACTATTACACGATTGGCACCTCTACCTAGAATCACTTGACCAGCGCGTATATCAACTTGACAGTCCATTTGTAAAATCCATGGCCTGCCTAGCAAAACTTGATAGCTAGGACGTCTTGCAAACCTTATCATCCCAAATTCCACATAGCATTCCATGCTTGCAATGGTAACATGGACTTTAGTGATGCACCCTTCTGGTTTCCTTAGACTTGTTGAGATATCGAGCTCCACTCGTGATACGCCAGGGTGACTGTTGTGTATTTATGTCACCGACTTGTCAGTTGCAGGCGCGGTTGGTACACCGCCCATGAATAATAGCTACATGATAGCTATCCTTATCTACTCTAGTTCGTGGCTCAGTTAGTATGCCACCTTAGTTAGTTGAGTTTGGTTTGAGATCCATATCTAGGGTTCTTCTATTTCTTTGTACTTGAGTTCTTTTGGCTTACACATCTAAGAAGAGGAAAACTGTTTTCAGCCTCCACCCTTGTGTGTCTTCCCCCATTGTGCAAGCAAGAAAGCTTCAAGCGAGACTCCTTCCTTCTCTCCCACAATCTTGACATGGTATCAGAGCCTTGTTCGTGGTAAGGAGCTCAAGAAAGCGAGCCAAGCTCGCGGTGTTCTGGTAAGAGGAGCAGTGTTGCTTTTATTTTCTATTTTGGGAGCAGATCTCTGCAGGTAGCACAGCCGAAAATAGCAAGAGTGCATTGTCTCAGGTTGAGACGCCCTTCGCGGTGAAGCAAGAGGACAGTATATGCTGCCACCTTGTTTTTTTTATTTGAGGCCATTTCGGGGCCTGTTTTGGAGGCGGAAGTTTTCTGCACGCACTCAGGAAAAGGCTCAGTTTTATGCTGTTCAGCCACTGTTCTACAGGTCGGTGAAAAGTTACTGTAGAAATTGCATCGTATGCTTGTGCGCAGAGACATTGGGAGTTTCAGAATCATCCTTGGTTCCTGTTTATGCAAAATCGCCACTAGGAAGTGACTGTGTGGTCAAATACCACTTTCGCCAGTTTTGCAGATTTGCCCTTGTGAGGGTGAAGCTGAGTTTTTGCAGTGACAGAATTTTTCACAGTGTTCTATAATGGCGTCTGATTCTCTTTCACAGATTGTAACTGAAAAGCTTGACAAGAACAACTTCCAAGCATGGAAGTTTAGAATGACGAATTTCCTTATGGGAAAAGGATATTGGGAATTTGTTGCAGGAAATGAAGAAAAACCAGTTCTTCCTGATGTTCCCAATCAACAGCAAATGCAGGCATTCAAAGCATGGCATGAGAGAGCCAGGAAAGTTATGTACTGGCTGTCTATCAGCATTTCAGACTCTATGATTGTGCATATTCAAGATGCAAGTACGCCAAAGGAGGCATGGGATACTCTGTCAAAGATGTATAGCACAAATACGCAAGCCAGGAAAATGCAGCTCAAGCAAGAGTTGCACAATGTGCAAAGAGAAAATATGAGCATCAACGACTACCACATGAAGGTGAAGAAGATTGCAGATGCACTTGCTTCCATTGGGTTGCCAGTGGAAGATGATGATTTAGTTTCTGTGACCTTGAATGGTCTAGGAAAGGATTATGCACAGTTTCGGACATCCATTTCAGTTCGTGAAAGATTTCCTGATTTTGAGGAGTTGATTGCTCTTCTAATTTCTGAGGAGCAGAGAAATGGTGGTGCATCTTCTTCAGGAGGAACTTCAAAAGAAGTTGTCTTCTACTCAAATGCTGGAAGAGGTAGAGGCAGAGGTAGAGGAGGCCGATTTGGAGGCCGTGGTAGAAATCAGAATATGCAGCAAACTCAAGAAAACCAGTCCTATGGAGGAGGACGTGGTAACTCTAGAGGCAGGGGGAGCCAAAGAGGTCGTGGTGGATGGCAAAGAGGCCAAAATGCAAACAGTAATGTTGAATGCTACTACTGTGGTAAAATGGGTCATATGGCTAAAGACTGCTATAAAAAGCAGAATGACATCATGAATGGAAAACTGCAACAAGGGAATTATGCATCTTCTAGTAGATAGGGTGATGACAGAAATGAGCACTTGTTTATGGTGCAGCACATGAACAATTCTGTGACAAGTGCAGAAGAAAGCAATGATGTATGGTATGTTGACTCAGGTGCATGAAACCACATGACAGGTCATGCAGAATGGATGGAGGATGCAAGGAAAATGGAAAAACCAGGATTTGTGGAGACTGGTGATGATACTGCACATCCTATTGTGCAGATTGGAAAAATTCCTTTGTCTATGCAGGATGGGAAAAAGAAATACCTATCCGATGTATTTCATGTCCCGAATATCACCAAGAATCTAGTTTCTGTTGGTCAAATGGTTGAACAGGGCTTGCAGGTCAGATTTAATCCTCATGGATGCTTTGTTGAGGATATGAAAAATAAAGGTCGCTTGATAGCAAAAGGAAAGAAGAAGGGCAGAATGTTTACATTGGATGCAGACATGTCTGAATTGAGTGCAACAATGTTTGCACATGGGACCGGTGTAGTTGCAGATATTGATATCTGGCATAAACTCATTGGTCATGTTAATATACATCGACTTAAATCAATGCAGGCCCAAAATATTGTTGCAGGTTTGCCGAAATTCAAGGTTGCAGAAATGCATAAGGTATGTGAAGCCTGTCAGTTTGGAAAACAGGCAAGGAAACCATTTCCTAGACATGTTCAAGAGAGTAAGAAGCCATTGGAATTAATCCACTCTGATGTGTGGACAACTAAAGCTGCATCTCTTGGAGGCTATCATTATTTTGTCACTTTTATTGATGACTATAGCAGAAAAGTTTGGGTGTATTTTATGAAAGAGAAAAGTGAAGTTTTTGGGCATTTAAAAACTCTTAAAGCTATGGTTGAAAAAGAAACAGGCTTGCAGATAAAATGCCTAAGGTCAGATGGAGGGGGAGAGTACCTCTCAAATGAGTTTGCAAGGTTCCTGCAGGAGCATGGCATAAAGCAGCAATATTCATGCAGTCATACCCCACAACAAAATGGAATTGCAAAAAGAAAAAACAGGCATATTGGAGAGGTATCTCGTGCCATGCTCAATGAAAAAGACTTGCCAGATTTTTATTGGGCTGAAGCAGTTGCTACAGCAGTCTACATAATGAACTGGACTCCCACTGCAGCAATACATGGAATGACTCCAGAGGAGAGGTATACTGGTAGGAAACCAGATATTTCTCATTTGAAAATTTTTTGTTGCATTGCCTATGTACATGTGCCAGATGAGTTGAGATCCAAGTTGGATCCAAAAGCTGAGAAGTGCATCTTTATTGGTTACTCTCTGCAGCAAAAAGGGTATAGATGCTATAACCCTTCTACTCGTAAGTTTACAGTGAGCAGAGATGTTATTTTTTATGAGATGAGTAGCTGGTATAAACCAATAAATGTGATTGATGATGTAGATGCACAAAATGGTAATGCTGCGCAAAATTCACAGCAGCAGTCACAAAATATTAGTGGACCTGGAGCGTCCTCTAGTAATGGTTCACATTCTTCGCCATGGACAGGCAGATTGAGATCAAGAGAATCTTCTCAAAGCAATGCAGATAGTGGTATGCAGGTATCACGAAAAGGAAAAGAGAAGGTTGATCAGCCCATGTTTGATGTGAATGCAGGTCACTCTTATGTGGATTGTGAATCCAGTGGCTCAGAACAGAGCATTGATGATGAGTTGGGTATTCCTTCTATTGTTACACCTGGAGTAAGGAAGACCAGGGATGTTTTGAGAGCACCTGGGAGTGAACCTACTTTGCACAGGTCTACGAGAGCTAGGTATCCTGTGGATAGGCTGAAATATGATGGATTTACAGCCATTCACTATGCATATATGGTCAAAGTGATACAGGAACCAGAACCCACATCTTTTGAGCAAGCCATGGGAAAAGAAAAATGGGAGAAAGCCATGGATGAAGAAATGGATGCCTTGGAAGCAAATGCTACATGGGAGTTAGTACCTTTGCCTAAAGGTAAGAATGCAATTGACTGTAAGTGGGTTTATAAGGTGAAGCACAATGCAGATGGTTCTGTGAATAGATACAAGGCAAGATTAGTAGTCAAGGGGTATGCACAAACATATGGCATTGATTATGAAGAAACATTCAGTCCAGTTGCAAGGATGGCAACTGTAAGAGCAGTCATTGCTATGGCTGCATCAAAGGGATGGTCTTTACATCAAATGGATGTAAAGAATGCCTTCTTGCATGGTGATTTGCAAGAAGAGGTCTATATGGAGCAGCCACCAAGTTATGTGCATGCTGTTCATCCTGAGTTTGTTTGCAGGTTGAAGAAAGCCTTGTATGGCTTGAAGCAAGCACCTAGAGCATGGTCTGACAAGATAGGACAGTATCTTGTCACTATTGGCTTTCAGATTTCCAAGGCAGATTTCTCACTTTATGTGAGAAAAACAGAGAAAGGTATTATGCTACTTGTCATTTATGTTGATGATTTGATTATGACAGGTGACAGTGATGAAGATATCCTTCATGTGAAAATGCTATTGAAGCAAAAGTTTGAGATGAAGGATTTGGGAGAGCTGCGTTATTTCTTGGGCATTGAGGTGATTAGATCACCAAGTGGGATACAGCTCTTGCAGAGGCAGTATGGATTGGACATGCTGTCCAAATATGGGATGACAGGCTGTAAGCCTATTTCAGTTCCTTTGGAGCAGAATGTGAAGCTGAGCACAGATGCAGGTAAGCTTCTAGAAGACCCTACTATGTACAGACGCATAGTAGGAAGTTTGATTTATATGACTATTACCATGCCAGATTTGAGCTATGCTGTTGGATTGGTAAGTCAGTTTATGCAGGCTCGAAGGAAACCACATTTGGATGCGGCTAGATGCATACTCAGGTATGTGAAGTCCACATTGCAGTATGGACTATTTTATGAGACTGGGGTTCAGATACAGTTGCATGGATACACTGATGCTGATTGGGCTGGTAGTATTTCTGATAGACGATCTACCAGTGGATATGTGTTCTCTTTTGGGAGTGCTGCAGTCACTTGGAGCAGCAAGAAACAGCCTACAGTTGCCTTGTTGAGCACAGAGGCTGAGTACAGGGGTGCAGCAATGGCTGCATGTGAGGTAGCTTGGTTGCATAAGCTACTTTATGATATGCATCAGTCTACAGATGAACCAGTTGTCATTTATTGTGACAACATGAGTAGTATACACTTGGCAAATAACCCAGTCTATCATGCTAGAACAAAGCACATTGAGGTGCATTATCACTATGTGTGGGAGAGGGTTTTGCTCGATCTTATTGATCTAGTTTATGTCAGCACAGAGGATCAGGTAGCTGACATATTTACGAAGGCATTGGGCGTAGAGAAGCTGCGCAAGTTCAGAGACCTGCTTGGTGTGCAGGAATTGGGATTGAGCTCGAGGGGGAGTGTTGAGATATCGAGCTCCACTCGTGATACGCCAGGGTGACCGTTGTGTATTTATGTCACCGACTTGTCAGTTGCAGACGCGGTTGCTACACCGCCCATGAATAATAGCTACATGATAGCTATCCTTATCTACTCTAGTTCATGGCTCAGTTAGTATGCCACCTTAGTTAGTTGAGTTTGGTTTGAGATCCATATCTAGGGTTCTTCTATTTCTTTGTACTTGAGTTCTTTTGGCTTACACAACTAAGAAGAGGAAAACTGTTTTCAGCCTCCACCCTTGTGTGTCTTCCCCCATTGTGCAAGCAAGAAAGCTTCAAGCGAGACTCCTTCCTTCTCTCCCACAATCTTGACAAGACTATCGTCAGCCATCCTAAGAAGTGTAGAGCCATCTTTTTGGATTTCTAGACCTAGCCTCTCCATCAAGTCTGAACTCATGATATTGACGGAGGATCTTGTGTCCACGATGGCATGATCTACTAATATTCCATCCAAGTATGCTGGAACCCTAGGGCAATGCTTTTTAACATGATCGAACCAATCTTCTCCCACTCTAGCTATGTCCAAAGGTTCTACAATAAACCCAATATGCAAGATTTTCTTGAATTCCTTGCATACTCTTGGAGACAGTTTAATCAATTATAGGAGATTCACGTCTGGTTTCACTTCACAAAGAGAACTTGCTAGATCAAAGTCATGGTAGCCAAAGTTCTCTTCTCTCACCAAACCATTCTCTCCTTTGGTCTTTGGATCAGCTTTGGTGCCTCTTTTTTAACTTTTACCTTCTTTCTTGGCAAATCTTTATCCTTCTTGGGATAAAACTTTACTATCAACAGACCTTAGAGGTCCACCTTCTATATCAGGATTCAAATCTTGCTTTCCCCTAGCCTCTTGCTTAGGGTTTCCCTCGACAGGTTTTATAGTTCCTTTGTTATCATCTTTAATCTTTTGACCTCTTGTTATGGCTCGTAGATTAGAAGTTTCAGCATCATTGACACATACAGCCTCAATAATGCTGACTCCACTACCATGAGGCAACTCCTCCTACAATAGCCTTTCCTCGTTGCAGTATTTGTCTTGGTCCCTCATCTTTCTAGAGATTATTCCCTTGTGCATGATGGTTAATTGGACTTAGCATTTTACTTCCTTGTTGGAGAGAACTAATCTTACTCCAACAGGTAGCAGCTAAGTGGCTAGAATTTCCGCAAATATCGCATTTGACATTCGAACAATTCCTAGGGAGATGTTGGCCACCACACCACTTACAACTAAATCTTGAGGGGGCACCCTCTTCAGGGCATTGATTCTCTATCAAATTCTACTGCTTCTTAAGAAAATTGACGTCCACAGCTATTTGTCTATATTGCTCAGAAATCATATCGGTGAGGTGCTTCATCATGTCCTTAACTTTGCCAAGGACATTAGAGGCACTCGACTCATAGCCACGATCGTCTATCTGTCATCCCATTGGCCTAACCACTTGATTAGGAATTGGCCGTTGACTTACTGGGACAATATTCGGGTTTGTTGCTTAGCCTCCACCACTCAATGGGGCCATTTGACTAGCCATAGGCATAGTCGTAGTGGGAGGAGCTAGTAACATAGGCAAATTCGACATGATACCCCCTCTTCCATTCACATTTGATATGGGGTCCCCTTGACTCCCATTGGTTAGTGCCAAATTATTACCATTTCAATTTATCCTTGTTACGTAAGCCCCTTGCAAGTGCGACTCTACTCCTTCTTCTTGGGTAATAAAAATGTCAATGTCGGCCAAAGCAACACTACTAAGCTGTAGCTGAATATTGAAATCTAATCCATGTAGGAAATATTGCAATTGTGCAACCCATGGAATGGGGATATAAGTATTAAGTTTGCAAAGAACTTGCTTTAGTTTCTTGGCATAGGCTTGGACATTCTCATTTGGCTCTTGGCGTGTTACATTCAAGAAATGCAACCAATACTATCCACCTCTCTCAAGAGCAAACTCTCTACGAAAGGCTATGAAGAATTGGTCAGTGCTAGTTATGGTTCTGGCCTCTACACCGTGAAACCATACTATTACCCTTCCTTTTAATGTCATATTGAAGAACATCATTAGGTGTCCTTCATCTTGGATTCGATAGTTGAACATGAGTGTTTGAAAATCCTTAATATGGAGTTCTCCATCTTCTTCTACTAACCCATGGAAGATGGGCAAAGGTACTCCTAATGTCGGTAAATCCTATGTCCCTGCTGGAATTGCGATGGGTTGTGCCATGGATATGACCGAATTGACAACAAGAGTTTGTGTAGGTAAAACTACACCCCCACTTGAAGTGGCTTGATTGACTGGAAGAGGGGAAGTACTAAGACTTCCACTTGCACTCAAAGGGCTGCTTATGACACTTAGGTTATTAGAACCACTACTACTTATGCGTAACGAGCTGTTCCTTTCAGGAGAATAACACCTTAGAATCTCCCACCGCCATCTAGCCCTCTCAACACATTCCGCTTTTTGTATTTCAGCTTGATGGTTCTTGTCATCAAAGGACATAAACCAACTATTTGGTCCCTGGAAACCCTAGATTCGAAACCACCACTTATTGGCGGCTCTCGGCAGATGCACCACTGATGGGACCTAAAATGGGTTGGCACTAGATATGGCACTAAATGCTAATGTCGATTCTGCATTTGTATTAAGATCTTAGTCCAACGTTTACCATCCCTTCTCCTCGGAGGGAGATCCCATAACATATAGACATAATACCTCGTAACACAAACATAGGGAAGCACCTCTTAGCTGACTGCCGTGGCTCCACTGCGACTCTCCTACACCTCGGGGATTGACCCCAAGATGCATCGCTCCAACATAAAGTACATACGATATAAGCTCCACTCTTTCACTTTGAACATATTCCAAGAGAAACCATGTGTCCTTACCAAATAATTCCCAAAAACGATCGACTAGCCTACAGATTAGATTTTCTCACACACACTCAAGGGTAGGTCATCATAATAGAAAACAGGTGCTATGCATCCAGTTCTTCATATTCCAATACTATGGTTAATATGCATATGCAAAAGTGGGTGACCCTAATGTGCTCAAACATAATTTTCAATCAGAAATGTGCCGTGCACAACAAGGGTTTCTAATGCTCATTTACTAACTCATTGCGGCGATGTGAGGATAGCACTGAGACAACACTCATGCTACTATCCTCTTAATTAAAATACAGAGAACCCTATATCATACTATGTATCAAAAAATTTAGCAATAAGCAGTACCCAAATTGCATCATTCAAACACCCCACCCCCTACTTTTAGGCAGTGCTTCCGTTGCATAGGTGTAGGGGTTCATTTTGTCATGTTTTGATGTATGAAAAGTGATAAATCATGAACTTTGATAAAGAGATAGGAAAAAATGAGGCTAAACCTTATGCTCCACCACTACTATACATTCACAAACACTCATGATATTTTTCCTTATTTTTATGAAGTATATTTCTATTTTTTTCTTTTTTTTCTTTTTTTTTGACATTTATTATCAATATTCATTATTATTTTTTATTTTTCTTATACCAATCATTTCAGCATACTACAATTCAATTTTATTTTTCATTTTCTCCATAAGAACACATTTCACCCACCCAAAACGACAAAACCATCATTTTACCCTTAAAAACGGCATTTCGAGTTTGCAGGATTTAAATAGTGCATGTAAATCATTATGAAAATAGAATTTTCTCATATACAAAAATTAAAAATGATACAACCAACACTCAAACAAATTTTCATCGCATAAGAATATCATTTCCATCATAAAATGTCAAAAAAACTTTATTTCCTTCATAAAAAATAGTCATACAGTGTTTCTATGAAACCCGAGACACATTAAATGACTGCGTGACTAGAGGACAGAGTCTCCATTGCTCTCAATTCCATCCTACACATCAAGCTTTAGCATCTCCATTAATCTCCATCATCATTTGCTTCAATCTCCTTTCCGATTCTTCTTTCAAAGTAGTGCTATGAATAGTCCATAGAGGGGAGAGAGAGGGAGGAGAGAGAAAGACGAAAACAGGATCTCTTCATCCAGGTAGCCATTGGAGGAGCGGAGAGTGGTGATGGAAGGCAAAGAAAGAGTGTAGATCATGTATGTAATTGGTTTGGGGGGTTGTGTTGAAGCTCCATAGCCCCCTCCATCACAAAAAATCGGTGCCCTGTCTCAAAACGCCTCCATTTTTCCTCATGCCATCAAGAAAATGCCCCCTTCCCCCCCCCCCCCCCATTCTTCAAATTTTGGGGGGTTGGGAGACCCCAAGGGTCACCCCCCTTCCCACCAAGTCCTTTTACACTTGATTTCTTTTGGGCTTTGGACCCCAAGCACCCCCATTCTCGTGTTGTCTGGCGTCCAAATCAACTTCTAAAAAAATTGTGGGTGTCCGTCTCGAGGTCCCGCACTACCTGACTCTTTCTAAGGTCTCATCCAAAATCATGGAAATTTATGAAAATTCCCCAACCGTCACTCATTGGGTCTTTAAAGCACTTTTGGAACTCGTTCACAGCTGCTTCCTGCTTAAAATCAACTCGATTGCCTATGCCGCCTTCGACAAAGTCTATTTTCCCCTTGGAATTTTGATTTTTTGAAAAATTTTAAGCATGTTTCTCGAGCAAAATCCACTACTCAAAAAAATTCTTAAAAAACAATTGTGCAGCTTAAGATGCAGTTAATGTTTTCTTGCATGGTAGAAAATATGCTTGTTTGCTAAATCAATCTACTATAGTCCAAATCATATCATGATTAGCTTGTGTGTTAGGCAAACCAGTTATAAAATCCATTGAAATATGCTCCCATGGACATTCAGGAATTGATAAAGACATTAACAAACCATATTGGTTACCATGGTGTCGCTTGACTCTTTGACAAATTAAACACTAAGAAATAAAGTTAGAAACATCAGATTCCATTTGTGGCCAATAAAAATCTTCAACTAATGTTCTGAAAATAGAAATAATACCTCTATGACCTTGATTTGTGGCCAATAAAAATCTTCAACTAATGTTCTTAAAATAAAAATAATACCTCTATGACCTTGATATGGAGGACAATTAATTTCGTGCAACACAAATGATCTAAATATAATAGTGGCACAAAATCTTTTCTCATAAAATATAAATCCATCACAATAAGACAAAAAATCAATTGGAATATAGTTATTAGCAACTAATTTATTCCAATTAGCTTGAAAACTTGGGTCACCGTCATAGGTATCCTTCATAGGAATAAGGGAATCAAAAGATAGAACGAAAATATTATGGATACTTGGTCTTCTACTCAATGCATCAGCAACAACATTCTCTCTATTGAGTTGATATTGGATAAGTGGATAGAAACTTTGAATGAAAGCAGTCCATTTAATATGAAGGTTAGAAATTTGTGGCTAACTAAGGAAATGTTTGATACTTTGTTGGTTAGTTTTGATCATAAATTCGAATCCCATTAGATAATGTTTCCATTGACATAAGGCTTGAACTATAGCTAACAATTCTTTATCATATGTGGAATACTTCAGTTTAGAGGGTTTAAGTTTGCAAGTAGAATAGGCTATGGGATCTGAATCTTACATGAGGATAGCTCCTATTCTTGATTCACTAGCATCAATGACTACTAGGAAGAATAGTCGATTGAAATCAAGTAATTACAAAACAGGTGCATGTGTTAAAGCATGTTTCAATAAATCAAAAGACTTTTGTTGGTTGGTCAGACCAGTGATATACAACACCTTTCTTTAACAATTTCATCAAAGGCAATGCAATCAATGAAAAATTTCTCACAAATTTTCTATAAAAGTTGAGAAGACCTAAGAAAGAATTTAACTCATGCACATTTTTAGGGATTGACCGATTCAAAATTGCCTCTATCTTTTTCGGATCAACATGGATACCATCAAAAGAAACAATGTGACCTAAGTATTCGATTTGGGTTTGGAAAAAATCACTCTTGGCAAGGTTAGCATATAATTGATTCTCTTTCAATAATTTGAAAACCAAAGATAGATGTTCACAATGTTAGTTCTCATTCTTACTGAAAACCAATATATCATCACAGAAAATAATTACACAATTTTTATACTTCAAATACATACGATGTATCATACGACTGAATGTAGCTAGTGCATTGGTCAAACCAAAAGGCATAACAAGAAATTCATAATGACCAAATTGAGTTCTAAATGTGGTCTTAAAAATGTCAGGTGTATCCAATTGTACTTGATGATATCCAGATTTGAGATCTATCTTGCTAAAAATAGTGGCTCTTGTATTTTATCCATGAGGTCATCTACCCTAGGGATCAGAATATCTATTCTTAACAGTGATCTTGTTTAGGACACGATAGTCAATACACATCCTATAGGTATTATTTTTCTTCTTAACTAATAGGATAGGTGCACCAAAAGGAGAACTACTTGGCCTAATGAGTCCTCGGTTCAATAGTTATTCAACTTGGGCTTAGATTTCTTTCTATTCAATCTGATTGTGTCTATAAGGCGCTATACATGGTGGTTGAGAACCTGGGATTATATCTATTTTATGATCTTCAGGATATGTAGGTGGTAAACCAAGGGGTAAATCATCAGCAAAACAATCTTTAAAGTGTGAAATAAATTATACATGCCTAGGATGCATCCGATTTTCCTTAGCTTCAATTTCATTCACCCATACTAGGTATGATTTGCTACCTTTTCTCAATGCACGTTTAGCCTGTGTGTGACTAAGCAAGGAAAAATTATCAAAGGTGTGTGTTCCATGTAATGTAATTTGTTTTCCATTAGAATAAATTTTCATGGAATGTGTGGAATAATCTATGTCGAGATTATATTTGTGACGCTAAGGCATTCCTAAAATAATATCACTAGCTTGCAAAGGCACAACTAAGAAATTTCTATGCTCAATATAATCACCAATTTTAATTTCTAAATCATGAACTTCTTGTGTCCCATTGTATCTAGTGCCTAAGAATGTAGCCTTAATATGATAATGAGTTGAAACAGTAGGTAAATTTAATTCTTTTACCAACTTTGCGGAAAAAAAATCATGTGTACTTCCATCATCATGCAAAACAATCTTTTCTTGACCATGCACAAAACATTTCATCGTTAATAACAAATGAGGATTTGGCATACCTAGTAAAGTATCTGAAGCATCATCGATATCATCGTCATCTTTAGTGAAGTCTGGCATATCTTCATGGTCTTCATCTTTAGTCGCTCCCAAGTGATTGATTTGAACATCTTGCTTCTTGGATTGACAATTCACTACTAAGTGTCCAGGTTGATGGCACTTGTAGCAAACTAAAGGCTTTGCTTTGAAGACATTATTTGTAATGGCTGGAAGTTTGGGTATGTTGGGATTTGGTTGGAGAGAAGGTTTAGGGTTTAAATTTGTGTTTGATGGTAAAGTAGGAGGTCAAGTCCAGGGTTTACGGAAAGAAGAAGGAATAAAGCAATTTTGATTGAATCTTCAAAAGTTAGAATTGAATTGCTTTGTATCATAGTTACCATTAGTCGAAAATTGTTGTGGTTGCTTTTCTCGTCCACGAATTTTGTCTTCACCATCATGCACTAAAGAAATCACATCCTCCAAAGTCTTTGGCTTGAACATGTTCACTTTCGCATAGAAGTGACCAAGCAAACTCGACATATATTTGCACTTGTGGATCGCCTCAGGAACATCTTCAAGCATTTGAAGTTGTAGTAAGGCATTCCAAAAATGCTCAATGTATTACGAAATGGATTCACAATCTCTTTGTTGCAGAAGATCCCATTGTTTGATTGCTTTTTCATGGAATTGAGGTGGAAGAAAATTGTGCAAAAAAATCTTTTGAAATGTCTCCCAAGTAGAGGGATAATCCTTTCTTGTGGACAACAATCCACCATAACGATGCTCTGGCTGTTAGATGGTTAGTGATGCATTTAAGTTTATCTTTTTTAGCATATTGCTCTTCATGGAAATAATCATCAAACTAATTGATGAAAGCAACAACAATTTGCCATCACGTTGCCCATTAAAAGTACGGACTTTGAAATTTATTTTCTTTATCTTGGCTTCTTTCTTGAGAGACTGTACTTCAAGTATCATGTCAATCGTACGTCGAATAACATCTTCAAGTTGCACTCCATCGTGATCGACACTAGATCTTGAAGTATAGCCAGTTGTGCTTGTAAATTTTGACATGCTCTTCGTTCCTCTTGAAGTTGCATTATAATTAGGTCCAATTTTTGCTCCATAGTCGGTTCTGGCAAATCACCTTTGGCCATAAAATCTTCAATGTTTTAATCAGACATCTTGCAAAAATCTCAAATAACCTCACTCACTCAAAATCTTGTTAGAGGGATGAGCATAGCTCAAATTTGGGTTTACAATGCTTGCTTTTTTTAAAATGACTTTTTTTAATTTTTCTTCTTTTCTGAGTACGGCAATTGATGATGTTCTTCTTCCAAGTGGAAAATAGACTGTGTGTGACAGTTTGCTTGCTATAAATCAATTTTGCCAAAGTGCAGGTGTAAACAGAGACTTGTTGAAGTTGTGTAACTGATTCGGGAGTAGCTCGATGTGAATACCCACTATAAAGGAGACTAAAGCTTTAATTCAAGCTTTAGTATAAGCTTAAAACTTTAAGTGTTAAAAAGCTTAATTATTTTGGATCAATCGTGGCAGGACGTCAGGATGTCGTCATCGAATCAACGTCGTTTAGTACATCATTCCGTTGTTGACGTTGAATTTTGAATAGATTAAGCTTTTTCTTAAGATTTTTTGAGCTTATTAAGCTTCAAGCTTAATAATCTTCCTTCTCTATTCTTTGTTACTCCAAAGACTTACAAAGGATCTTCAAAGGTGGTCCTCCACTTCCTGGGAGAGGTCCTTCACGATCTGACAGCAAATCAGGGGGTTCTTCACTACCAGGAACATGCTGGTATTGACAGTTGTCACAAGACTTCCAGTAGAGCCCATTCCTTCCAAGAGCTTCGTTGTAACGTGCCCGCCTATCGGCTGTCCAAGCTCATTTTAGTGGTCCATCGAGAAATGATTCTAGGTGTTGCTGCTCCGCACTCCCATGGAGTGTTTCGAGGTTTTTCGCCTAGGGTTTTTCGAGTTCGCCTCGCAACATCCACAGCCAAAACCACTAGAATCGACCTAAAATTTAGGTTCCTAGGAGACAAAGTCTCCTGACAGCACCCTAGTGTCAAGTTTTGGACATTCTACTTTACGCAGAGATGCCCAATTTGAAGCGGATCCGTATCGCACTTGGTTCAAAGATAATGGAAAACGAGAGGGATGCACCGCTCAACCTCCTTGCCCATAAGGCCTAGTCCCATTTCGGTCCCCTAAAATGACATGAATCGGGTTCTATTCTAATATTTCCTAAAGGTCGTTCGTCTATAGAACCTTGTGAGAAGCCTCCCAGTTCTCTGGGACCATCCTTCTGTAGGACAGATGTGTCAGGGGTTCCACCCACCCGCTTCCCTCATTGGGCATTTCTTTAGCTACCTAATTAGGTCCTATCACATTTATGTGGTACATTTTTTAAAAACTCCCTTAATTAAGCCTTTTAAGAAACAGGGTTCGTTTGCGTAACTTATGGCACTTACACAAAATCAGTTCAAACAAGTTCTTTGGAAGTAAACTTTATATTATCATCTTAATTAAAATACAAATTCTTGTCCAAAAGGGACGGATTCAGCAATCCATGAGGATGCGTCTTATTTCCTCCAAGTATCTACCCTTGCACTAGTAACAAGGCCTCAAGATTCTATCCCAAGTCACGTAGATTGTTTGAGTAGGACTTAGAGGCAGGGAATTTATAGCCAAAGCCCCCCTGGCATCAAAGCGTCCTCCTACATTCAAACTAACCCTCAAAGAGACCTCTCATGGGGCAGGTTCGGTCCACGTTCCTGTCACGGTTATTTGGAACCCCCTTGGCTAGGGTTGGTGGCCAGCTAGGGGTAGCTTGGCCCGCCTCCTTAAATTCAACTTGATTCATTATTCAATTTTTCCATTGTGAGCTTGGGTCATTCATTCCTTTCATAGACATTGAACCTAGATGTACAAGCACACACAAACAATGACGGCAAGTGCTCTCAAGACATCTGCTAAGGTGGAGTCCTCATCTTTGATGCTAATGTTGCCTTTCTATTCATTCCTGCCTTGGCGTCATTTTCTGTTATTTCCTGGGGGATGGAGAAAACCATCTGCTCGACCTCACTACTATGTATTAGGGCAGAGCAATTGCACTATAGTTTCAAATGATGGCTCCCCTGGGTTACTATCCTTTGGTCCTCCTATCTTAAGATTTTGGTCTAGGGTTTTGTTGGGTCAATTGGTAGTTATATTTTCCATCTTAGAACTCTATCGGGTTTTAAGTTCACCCTAGGGTCTCCTCGTACTCAAGATAACGGAAACTTGTATTTACTCTTCTTTTTTTCTAGACAATGTAGACCAAGTCTACTTACCATTCCGAGATAGCTACGAGCATCGAATGTAGCTCAACGAGTAGTCATTCTCCTTGTGGGTAGTACATTCGAGCTTCCTTGAGTTAGTCTCGGGGTGTTTCATATTCTGGAAATGATATACTTAAGCGTGTTTTGGGTTCATTGTGGTTGGCTATTGGGGTAGAGACCAACGAGCATGTTGGCTTCAAGTCAAAATATGGTTGTAAAGACAAGCCGATTCATCTTGCGACTAGGGTCCTACCTGGCTTCACTTATTGGCTAGGATCTTATTTACCAAACTATTCCTTTCAAACAAGCTCAACTATTCACATGTGCATCCTAATCTACCTTTTTAGTCGCATATCCCATTATATGGTGCAATTGAAGCTATTCATGATGCCATGCACGTCACAATGCAATTCTCCCCTACGTTGTCAATGCGATGCAAGGTCCCTATTCATAGAAATCCCTTCCAGTACATTTATGCAACTCAAAAGGCATGACTTAATTACTCAAATGTGAGTGTACATGCATCCATTGACAATGCAAGTTAATTTTCTATGATGGTCTATGGAGTATAATTGACCTAGACGGAATATTTATGTACTTTGACCATCTATGATGTATCTGTGGAAGTTAGATCATATTTCTTGACTTGTTTTTGCTACACCCGTAGTTAACCAATTTATTTTTGACATTCCATGATTATTAAAACCCTTTTTCAACTACCTTTCAAAATATGCAAACTACTAGATGCAAAGCATGACTTTATTTCTAATAGTGTCTATGCTTAAAATATTTGATTCCAGTTTCTAACATGGTAGCAGTACCTGGTTTTGGGGGAGCTGAATTAGAGTTTCTACCTCACAAACCGTTCGTGTTGATAGTGGCATCTTTGCCCGATCCTTCTCCTGTAGTCACGACTTTTTCAGTTACTTAGGAGAGCTTACGCTTTTTGGGGCCATTTCGGAGTTGGAAGTGACCTTCACTTCCTTTGAAGGACTCCTTGGTGCCGAAGTTCCTTGCGCTTGCCTTGACTCTCGTGGTCTCTAGAGGCAGTCGATGGAGTGGCTACGGGACCTGCGGTGAGAAGAAGCAGTACTCAAGCCTTTGCCCAATAGGGAGTTACTCTTGAACCACTTCTCTCCCTCCCTCGTCCTTCTTCACTCTAGATTTCCCTTTCCTCTTCTCTATCTCTCATTCTCTCCTTCGCTACCTCCCCCCTCTCCTTCTCTTTCTCAAAATTATGGTGACAAAAAAAATGAAGAAAAAAAAGAGAAATAACAGTCTCCTAAAGGGAAAAGGGGAGGAAAACGAGTTATAATGGAGGGGGTGTTGGTTAAGGGAGGTGAAAGAAGAGGATTATCCCCCTTGTCAGGGGGAGGGGATTTTTTTATAGGGAGGGGGAGAAAGGTATTACGGGGAGGGGGTGTGACATGAGGCCCCCTTCCTCTTCCTCCGTTCAGATGGCTAGAATGGCCGTTGTGCCATGCAATTTCTAGTTGTGTCGAGCTCCCTCCCTTGTCTCGCAGTTCGACTCCTCCACTCAACTCTTCTTGCCCTCATCGATGTGCAGATAAACTCCCTCTCCCTCTACCAACTAGATGGTGTCGACAAGGAGAGGTGATGAAAGATAAATTTCATTTTATTATTATTATTTTCTAATAAAAGGGAGGGGAAATTTGATGGCGACGGTGGCGGAAAAAGAAAGGGAAAAAATTTTTGACGACAACGGAGGGATAAATAAAGGGGGGGTGTCATTATCATGGTGGCAGTGGCCTGTTACAACCTTCCCCCCTTAAGGAATCAAGATGTCCTCATCTCGAAAGGAATTGGGGGTATTGTTGGTTGAGAGTACTCTCATCAACCCATGTGGCATCTTCTTCTGGATAGTCCTTTCACTGGATGAGGTACTCTTTGAGGGTTCTACTCCTTAGTCTCTTTTCTCAAGTGTTTAGGATTCTATCTGGCCAGAGCTCATGGCCAGATCTCAAGGACTCCTTGGCTTGGCATTACAATTTTTTGATTGTTGAGTACGTGGTTAGGATTGGATACATATTTCTTTAGTAGGCTAACATGGAATACATTGTGAACCTTTACATTCTCAAGGAGTTGGAGTTTGTAGGCATTGGGCCCTAGACCCTTGAGGATCTTGTAGGGTCTGCAATACCTTGGACTTAGTTTCTTAAATTATCCTAGTGATAATGAGCTCTTCTTAGGGCGTACTCAAATAAAGATCATATCACCTTCTGTAAAGAGTCGCTCCTATCTATTTAGATCTGCATAGACTTTCTGTCTATCCTTGGCAGCTCGAATGTTTGATGGCCTTGACCTGCTCCTCCATCTCCTCAGGCATTTTTTTGGAAGCTTCTACCCTCAAGGTAGGATCTGAAAAGTTCAATGGAGTACGGCATGTCAAGATTGTGGGAGAGAAGGAAGGAGTCTCACTTGTAGCTTTCTCGCTTGCACAATGGGGGAATACACACAAGGGTGGAGGCTGAAAACAGTTTTCCTCTTCTTAGTTGTGTAAGCCAAAAAGAACTCAAGTACAAAGAAATAGAAGAACCCTATATATGGGTCTCAAACCAAACTCAACTAACTAAGGTGGCATACTAACTGAGCCACGAACTAGAGTAGATAAGGATAGCTATCATGTAGCTATTATTCATGGGCAGTGTACCAACCGCGTCTGCAACTGACAAGTCGGTGACATAAATACACAACGGTCACCCTGGCGTATCACGAGTGGAGCTCGATATCTCAACACTCCCCCTCGAGCTCAATCCCAATTCCTGCACACCAAGCAGGTCTCTGAACTTGCGCAGCTTCTCTGCGCCCAATGCCTTCGTGAATATGTCAGCTATCTGATCCTCTGTGCTGACATAAACTAGATCAATAAGACCTAGTAAAACCCTCTCTCGCACATAGTGATAATGCACCTCAATGTGCTTTGTTCAAGCATGATAGACTGGGTTATTTGCCAAGTGTATACTACTCATGTTGTCACAATAAATGACAACTGGCCCATTTGTAGACTGATGCATATCATAAAGTAGCTTATGCAACCAAGCTACCTCACATGCAGCCATTGCTGCACCCCTGTACTCAGCCTCTATGCTCGACAAGGCAACTGTAGGCTGTTTCTTACTGCTCCAAGTGACTGCAGCACTCCCAAAAGAGAACACATATCCACTGGTAGATCGTCTATCGGAAGTACTACCAGCCCAATCAGCATCAGTGTATCCATGCAACTGTATCTGAACCCCAGTCTCATAAAATAGTCCATACTGCAATGTGGACTTCACATACCTGAGTATGCGTCTAGTCGCATCCAAATGTGGTTTCCTTGGAGCCTGCATGACTTACCAATCCAACAGCATAGCTCAAATCTGGCCTGGTAATAGTCATATAAATCAAACTTCCTACTATGAGTCTGTACATAGTAGGGTCTTCTAGAAGCTCACCTGCATCTGTGCTCAGCTTCACATTCTGCTCCAAAGGAACTGAAATAGGCTTACAACCTGTCATCCCATATTTGGACAGCATGTCCAATCCATACTGTCTTTGCAAGAGCTGTATCCCACTTGGTGATCTAATCACCTCAATACCCAAGAAATAACGCAGCTCTCCCAAATCCTTCATCTCAAACTTCTGCTTCAATAGCATTTTCACATGAAGGATATCTTCATCACTGTCACCTGTCATAATCAAATCATCAACATAAATGACAAGTAGCATAATACCTTTCTCTATTTTTCTCACATAAAGTGAGAAATCTGCCTTGGAAATCTGAAAGCCAATAGTGACAAGATACTGTCCTATCTTGTCAGACCATGCTCTAGGTGCTTGCTTCAAGCCATACAAGGCTTTCTTCAACCTGTAAACAAACTCAGGATGAACAGCATGCACATAACCTGGTGGCTGCTCCATATAGACCCCTTCTTGCAAATCACCATGCAAGAAGGCATTCTTTACATCCATCTGATGTAAAGACCATCCCTTTGATGCAGCCATAGCAATGACTGCTCTTACGGTTGCCATCCTTGCAACCGGACTGAATGTTTCTTCATAGTCAATGCCATATGTTTGTGCATACCCCTTGACTACTAATCTTGCCTTGTATATGTTCACAGAACCATTTACATTGTGCTTCACCTTATAAACCCACTTACAGCCAACTGCATTTTTACCTTTAGGCAAAGGTACCAATTCCCATGTAGCATTTGCTTCCAAGGCATCCATTTCTTCATCCATGGCTTTCTCCCATTTTTCTTTTCCCATGGCTTGCTCAAAAGAAGTGGGTTCTGGTTCCTGTATCACTTTGACCATATATGCATAGTGAATGGCTGTAAATCCATCATATTTCAATCCATAGGATACCTAGCTCTCGTAGACCTGCGCAAAGTAGGTTCACTCCCAGGTGCTCTCAAAACATCCCTGGTCTTCCTTACTCTAGGTGTAACAATGGAAGGAATACCCAACTCATCATCAATGCTCTGTTCTGAGCCACTGGATTCACCATCCACATAAGAGTGACCTGCATTCATATCAAACATGGGCTGATCAACCTTCTCTTTTCCTTTTCGTGATACCTGCATACCACTATCTGCATTACTTTGAGAAGATTCTCCTGATCTCAATCTGCCTGTCCATGGCGAAGAATGTGAACCACTGCTAGAGGACGCTCCAGGTCCACTAATATTTTGTGACTGCTGCTGTGGATTCTGTGCAGCATTACCATTTTGTGCATCTACATCATCAATCACATTTACTGGTTTATACCAGCTACTCATCTCATCAAAAACAACATCTCTGCTCACTGTAAACTTACGAGTAGAAGGGTTATAGCATCTATACCCTTTTTGCTGCAGAGAGTAACCAATAAAGATGCACTTCTCAGCTTTTGGATCCAACTTGGATCTCAACTCATCTGGCACATGTACATAGGCAATGCAACCAAAAATTTTCAAATGAGAAATATCTGGTTTCCTACCAGTATACCTCTCCTCTGGAGTCATTCCATGTATTGCTGCAGTGGGAGTCATGTTCATTATGTAGATTGCTGTAGCAACTGCTTCAGCCCAATAAAAATCTGGCAAGTCTTTTTCATTGAGCATGGCACGAGATACCTCTCCAATATGCCTGTTTTTTCTTTCTGCAATTCCATTTTGTTGTGGGGTATGACTGCATGAATATTGCTACTTTATGCCATGCTCCTGCAGGAACCTTGCAAACTCATTTGAGAGGTACTCTCCCCCTCCATCTGACCTTAGGCATTTTATCTGCAGGCCTGTTTCTTTTTCAACCATAGCTTTAAGAGTTTTGAAATGCCCAAAAACTTCACTTTTCTTTTTCATAAAATACACCCAAACTTTTCTGCTATAGTCATCAATAAAAGTGACAAAATAATGACAGCCTCCAAGAGATGCAGCTTTAGTAGTCCACACATCAGAGTGGATTAATTCCAATGGCTTCTCACTCTCTTGAACATGTGTAGGAAATGGTTTCCTTGCCTGTTTTCCAAACTGACAGGCTTCACATACCTTATGCATTTCTGCAACCTTGAATTTAGGCAAACCTGCAACAATATTCTGGGCCTGCATTGATTTAAGTCGCTGTACATTAACATGACCAATGCGTTTATGCCAGATATCAATATCTGCAACTACACCGGTCCCATGTGCAAACATTGCTGCACTCAATTCAGACATGTCTGCATCCAATGTAAACATTCTGCCCTTCTTATTTCCTTTTACTATCAAGCGACCTTTATTTTTTATATCCTCAACAAAGCATCCATGAGGATTAAATCTGACCTGCAAGCCCTGCTCAATCATTTGACCAATAGAAACCAGATTCTCGGTGATATTCGGGACATGAAATACATCGGACAGGTATTTCTTTTTCCCATCCTCCATAGACAAAGGAAATTTTCCAATCTGCACAATAGGATGTGCAGTATCATCACCAGTCTCCACAAATCCTGGTTTTTCCATTTTCCTTGCATCCTCCATCCATTCTGCATGACCTGTCATGTGGTTTGACGCACCTGAGTCAACATACCATACATCGTTGCTTTCTCCTGCACTTGTCACAGAATTGTTCATGTGTTGCACCATAAACAGATGCTCATTTCTGTCATCACCCTGTCTACTAGAGGATGCATAATTTCCTTGTTGCAGTTTTCCATTCATGATGTCATTCTACTTTTTATAGCAGTCTTTAGTCATATGACCCATTTTACCACAATAGTAGCATTCAACATTACTGTTTGCATTTTGGCCTCTTTGCCATCCACCATGACCTCTTTGGCTCCCCCTGCCTCTAGAGTTACCATATCCTCCTCCATAGGACTTGTTTTCTTGAGTTTGCTGCATATTCTGATTTCTACCACGGCCTCCAAATCGGCCTCCTCTACCTCTGCCTCTACCTCTTCCAGCATTTGAGTAGAAGACAGCTTCTTTTGAAGTTCCTCCTGAAGAAGATGCACCACCATTTCTTTGCTCCTCAGAAATTAGAAGAGCAATCAGCTCCTCAAAATCAGGAAATCTTTCACGAACTGAAATGGATGTCCGAAACTGTACATAATCCTTTCCTAGACCATTCAAGGTCACGGAAACTAAATCAACATCTTCCACTGGTGATTCAATGGAAGCAAGTGCATCTGCAATCTTCTTCACCTTCATGTGGTAGTCATTGATGCTCATATTTTCTCTTTGCACATTATGCAACTCTTGCTTGAGCTGCATTTTCCTGGCTTGCGTATTTGTGCTATACATTTTTGACAAAGTATCCCATGCCTCCTTTGGCGTACTTGCATCCTGAATATGCACAATCATAGAGTCTGAAATGCTGATAGACAGTCAATACATAACTTTCTTGGCTCTCTCATGCCATGCTTTAAATGCATGCATTTGCTGTTGATTGGGAACATCAGGAAGAACTGGTTCTTCTTCATTTCCTGCAACAAATTCCCAATATCCTTTTCCCATGAGGAAATTCGTCATTCTAAACTTCCATGCTTGGAAGTTGTTCTTGTCAAGCTTTTCAGTGACAATCTGTGAAAGAGAATCAGACGCCATTACAGAACACTGCAAAAAATTCTGTCACTACAAAAAACACAGCTTCACCCTCACAAGGGCAAATCTGCAAAACTGGTGAAAGTGGTATTTGACCACACAGTCACTTCCTGGTGACGATTTTGCATAAACAAGAACCAAGGATGATTCTATAACTCCCAATGTCTCTACGCACAAGCATACGATGCAATTTCTACAGTAACTTTTCACCGACCTGTAGAACAGTGGCTGCACAGCATAAAACTGGGCCTTTTCCTGAGTGCGTGCAGAAAACTTCCACCTCCAAAATAGGCCCCAAAATGGTCTTAAATAAAAAAAACAAGGTCGCTAAGGGCTAAAGCCTGCACCCGCAACATATACGGCCCTCTTGCTTCACCGCGAAGGGCGTCTCAACCTGAGACAATGCACTCTTGCAGTTTCCGGCTGTGCTACCTCTGCAGAGATTTGCTCCCAAAACAGAAAATGAAAGCAACACTGCTCCTCTTACCAGAACACCGCGAGCTTGGCTTACTTTCTTGAGCTCCTTACCACGAACAAGGCTCTGATACTATGTCAAGATTGTGGGAGAGAAGGAAGGAGTCTCACTTGTAGCTTTCTTGCTTGCACAATGGGGGAATACACACAAGGGTGGAGGCTGAAAATAGTTTTCCTCTTCTTAGTTGTGTAAGCCAAAAAGAACTCAAGTACAAAGAAATAGAAGAATCCTATATATGGGTCTCAAACCAAACTCAACTAACTAAGGTGGCATACTAACTGAGCCACGAACTAGAGTAGATAAGGATAGCTATCATGTAGCTATTATTCATGGGCGGTGTACCAACCGCTTCTGCAACAACTGACAAGTCGGTGACATAAATACACAACGGTCACCCTGGCGTATCACGAGTGGAGCTCGATATCTCAACACGGCAATCATGCCCATACAATTCTTAAAAAGGTGTCATTTGAATCCTTTGCTGGTAAGAAGCATTATAGGCAAACTCTACCAGTGGTAGATATTGGATCCATTTCTTGGGTTCGTGATAGCAATATTCCCTAAGGATATCTTCAATGACCTGGTTGACCCTCTCTGTTTGGCCATTAGTCTAAGGGTGATAGGCTAACTGAAACAAAGTTGAGTCCCAATGGCCCTGAATATCTCTCTCTAAAAGGGAGATGAGAAGAGGGAATCGCGGTCACTAACGATCCTTCTCGGTAACCCATGGAGTCTAAATATTTCCTTGATGAATAACCTGGCAATGTTTAAAGCTTTATAGTTTGCCTTGGCTGGAATGAGGTGTGCAACCTTAGTGAGCATGTCTACTATAACCATAATTGAGTTGTATCCTCCTTAGACTAAAGGTAATCCAACAACAAACTCCATGCTGATAAATTCCCACTTCATCTGGGGAATGTCAAGAGGTTGCAACTTTCCAGGTATCTTAACATGTTCTGCTTTAATGCATTGGCAAGACAAACATTCCATGACATATTTGAGCACATCTCCCTTAAGCCTTTCCCAATGGTAGCTTTTACTAACTGTGTTGAGGGTCTTGACATATCCGGGATGGCTTGAAAAGGGGGAATCATGCGCTTCCCAAAGTATTCTCTATTTGAGCTTCCTGCTTGAGGGTATGCACAATCTTGTCCTAAAGTAGACAAGTCCCTCATTGATGGAAAATTCTTGATATTTGATCTTAAGTTTGGGGTTTTGTTCATTTTCCAAAATCTCTTTCATCATCTTTGGATAATCTGGGTCATGGCTAGCTTCCTCCTTTGCTTATTCAAGGATTGGGTTGCTGGGCATTGATACCATAGTTGCCAATGATTGTGCCATCGAGGGTTCCTCCATAATAAGAGAGTTGAGGAACACTTTGCGACTTAAGGCATCATCAACTACATTCTCCTTGCCAGGTCAATAACTGATCTCAAAATCATATTCTTGTAGAGCCTCAATCCAAAGTCATTGCCTCATTTTGAGGTCAGTCTGGGTGAAGATCCATTTAAGACTCTTGTGGTCTGTGACCAAGGAGGACTTGTTACCAAGAAAATAGTGTCACCAAAGCTTGAGAGCATGAATAACTGCTAATAGCTCTAGGTCATAGGTAGCATAATTCCTTTCATGGGTTTTTAGCTTCCTCGAAGAATATGCTATAGGATGACCTCCTTGCATTAGTACAAAGCCTAGTGCAAGTGATTTAGCGTATGTGACAACTTCAAATTCCTTGCTCAAGTCAAGGAGCTTTAGAATTGGTGTTGTCACCAGGCTATGATTGAGCTGATCAAAACTTGATTGTTCAGTGGTGGCCGTCCACGCTATGGCAACTTGCTTCTTCAACAAATTTGTAAGGGGTGCTGCAATTAAGGCGTAGTCCTTAATGAAGATCCTGTACCAACCCGTTAATCCAAGAAAGCTACGTACTTCTTTAACAGTAGTTGGTGGACGCCACTCTTGGACATCCTTGACCTTTGTAGGATCTACAAAGATTCCCTCATTTGACACAATAATTCCAAGGTATTCAATTTGCCTCTTGAGGAAGGCACACTTTTTCGTCTTAGCATAAAGCCTATGAGTTCTCATGGTCTCAAGGATGATGTGAACTTGGGATTCATGGTCCCCCTCTTCCTTGGAATAAACCAGGGTATCATCAAAGAAGACAAGCACAAAATCATCAAGATATGGTCTAAAAATGTCCTGCATTAGCCTGTTAAAGGTAGCAAGGGCATTAGTCAATCCGAAAGACATTACTGTGAATTCAAAATGACCATATCTTTTGTTGAATGACGTCTTAGGAATATATTCTTCTTTGGCATGGATCTGGTAGTATCCTGACCTTAAGTCGATCTTGGAGAAGATTTTTGCTCCCTGCAATCGATCAAGCAACTCATCTATCCTTGGGATAGGATATTTATTTTTTATGGTTACTTGATTCTGGCCTCTATAATCGATGCAAAGGCGAAGTGTGCCATCCTTCTTATTTTGAAATAGGATTAGAGCTCCCCAAGGACAACTGTTGGGCTGTATATACCCTTGGTCCAAAAGCTGTTTGATTTGTTCCTTTAACTCAATAGCTTCAGGAATGGACATCTTATAGGGCCTTTTTGCAACTGATGCAGCTCTTGGTGTTAGTTTGATTTCATGATCCACTTCCCTTGGTGGTGGTAATTCAATCAACTCTTCTGGGAATACATCCACATACTCTTTTAGCCAAGATGGTTCTTCAATGGCATCCTCTACCTATTTTGGTTTGTTTAGCTTGATCAGGTAGACATGTAATCCTTTCCTTATCCCCTGAATTATTTACGTTGCCTTAGCTAGCTAGATTTTAGGTTTACTTGCTTCTCCTTGTGTTGTCACTAGCTTGCTCTTACGATTTGGAAAGGAAACTTGTCCTTTCCCACAATGGATGTGAGCATTATTGGGGACTAGCCAATCCATCCCGAGTAGGCACTCATGGACTCCTAGATTCATTACTCTAAACTTAACAGATGTGGGTTTGTCTCCGAGTAGGAATCCCACCTTAGCAGTTTGTCTTGTGCAAGTGATTTCTCACCCATTCGCTAGTTCAACAAGCAAGGGTAGGTGTAACTACAGTACCTATTCCTAACCTTCTTGCGCAAGATGGTGAAATGAAGGAATGAGTGCTGCCACAGTCAATTAGGGTTTTGAATTTCTTACCTTGGTAATCTGATGGTGTTTGGATTACTGAGAACTAGCAATTTGGTCCCTTTTTATGGAGAGCAATATGAATAGATGCCCTCTCAATCTCAACTTTCATGGACGGGTCTTCTTCTTTGTTGATTCCCTTAGTTCAGATATTGGAAGTTTTTGCCCTTCCCATTGTTGCACGACTGCGGCCACGGGTAGCTCTGGCTTGGCCACCACTGAATTTTTCTCGGTGACGCTCTTCGCCAAGTTTGGGGCATTCCCTTTTGAAGTGTCCATGATGATTACATTGGAAACATCGAATGCTTTGATCGCTTCTTTGAGTGGGGACAAAGTCATTGATTGCATTGGCCCTTGGCTTCTTCCATTGGCCTCTTGACTTTGTCCTTGAGCCCTCTTGAATTGAGCTTTCAGCATTCCTGGATTTTGGTCCTTTTAAACCCATGGTCTATTACTTCTGGGCTTCGGTTGGACTTCTTGGGCAATAGGTCATGCTCTTATCAATGCATCTTGCAAATCTGAAGGACGAATTAATTCTAACCGAGTGTTCAATGGTGGGTTCAACCCATCATAGAACTTCAAAACTTGTTGGGAATGCTCATGGTCGGAGTGTATTTCAACAAGGAGACAAATCCCGAGTAGTTCCTGCCCTCATCGATGTGCAGATAAACTCCCTCTCCCTTTGCCAACTAGATGGCATCGACAGGGAGAGGTGACGAAAGATCAATTTCATTTTACTATTATTATTATTATTATTTGCTAATAAAAGGGAGGGGAAAAAATTGATGGCGACGACGGCGGAAAAAGAAAGGGGAAAAAAAAACGGCGAGGGAGGGATAAATAAAGGGGGGGTGTCGTTATCATGGAGGCGGTGGCCTGTTACATTCGCCTTCGTGCGAGATGGTATATAAGCGATTGGAAGTCGTTGATCTTAGCTTCACTCTAATACCACTGGTACACGAATCAGATGTTGTATGCACGCATAGTGAATGCCGAAAGGTCCCCAAGAACAAAGAACTCTACAAAAGCTCATAAAGCAAGAAGAGAGATTTGCACAACATGAGATAAAGAGACAAATTGGGTACAATCTCCCTCTATGCCTTGTGTGAGCACTTCACAAGGTATGTATTTATAAATTTATTAATCTCCAAGCTAAAAAATAGCCCAATTTACAATTAACATGCTTTGGCTTTTGTGTTTGCTTTTGCCCAAATAAAGAATAAAGTGTTTGGGTGTCCAAAAAGTCGGGATGTGCCCAAATACAATGTTCAATAATGAAATATTTAAACCAAGCGCCTATGCACATACAAAAATAATAAATGTTTATCAAGCACTTTAATAAATAAGTGCACCTAAATAAATGTTGATGCCACACCTTTAGTGATAAGATGCATGCCCATCAAAAATAATAATTCTTCTAGTCAATCTGGATACACGCTATCACCCGATGCTTCCCAATGCCACCGCTGCTTGCTCTACACATCAACTGAAGCATTCACAATTATTAGAAAATAATAAGATAAAACCCACAAAAGTGAATACCTAGCTGTCTTCAGCTAAAAAATAAATAAATAGGTTGGAACTCTGTGTCCTAACCTTGATTTAATATGAGTGCACTCTAAACTTATAAACATCCATTAATTTAAATATGTATTTTGTGGAATCACTTGTTGTGGAATCACCCACATGCACATTAAATTAATCTAATACCCTAAAAGGACAAATGTCCCCGTCAACTTCTCGCACAAGGAATCTACCTTGTGTATGAGCTATGGCAAATACATATAGTTTTACGTAATCCACCAAAAAACTCATGGAATCCACTGTGGAATATGCCTCTAGTTTTATGGAATCCATCGAAAACCTCACGGAATCCACCGTGGAATATGTCTCCTGGCATCAATCACAAGGGCATCAAAGGGTTTTTCTCCTACTAGTTTGTTTTTTTCTCCAGCCTTAGTTTTTTGTCTCCTCACATATATATAGAAACATTCCCATGCTTATCTCTTTATTGATCATTCCTCATAGAATTGGCAGTACCCAACTTGTCACTACTTGATAAAAGGGAACACATGATTTTTTGGTTTCCCTAATCTTTGGCATATTATCTTGTCAAAAATTATTTAACTTCTTTGTTCTCACACGCTCTTAATTCAACTTTCATACCATTGCAAAGGGAAGAAAATTAGTTTTGAAGTTTTCAAAACTCGTCCAAGCCATTATGTCATCATTGTAATAGTACTAGCTTATCATGTTCTCAATTGTATAGATTGTGAAGATTCCAAACATGATCCATTTCCAATGAGTTGTTAATTGAATTAAAAAAAGGTTTTTAGTATAGCATACGTCCTCACTATCCTACTATTGGGCATCTACAAGGAGATTTCAACTCTTCTCTTTCTTGTTTTTATCAACTTATATTGATCATGACTCATAAAGCTTCTTCACAGTCTCCCACTTCACAAAATTTGGCCAACTTGATTAGCAATATCCATTCGATAGTATCATAAATGTATAGAAGAATCTATGTTGACCATCTTGCCCATACATTATTGCTACTAGAAATTCCCACAAACTAGTAGGAATAATGAATAATGCCGTGCAAGAGTACCTCTAAAAGAACTAACTACACGAATGGTAACCTAAGAAATGCTAGTATAGGAGATGACTAATCTCTAACAATAATATCAATAGTTGATCAAATGTAAGGTTGGGTTGGAATGTGTCCCAATCCTTAATGAGGTCATACTTCTTAATGAGTTTCACTAGCTTTTCTAGGCAGCTTGAACATGGAGCAACACCCATTTTCATACTTTTTCTCTCTTCAAGACTAAACTACAATTCTATCTCTCCTAATATTGGTCTTATCTCAACTTCTATCTCCTAAACCTCTTGGTCTACTTCTTGGGTTGTTTTTGGAATCTCCTTTTGCATTGGAGTTATCGATACTGCTCATCAGTATTGTACTCTTCCATGGCCTTGTTAGGAGTTTGACTTTTACTTCTTTGTTGGGGGGGCATATTCTCTTTTGGAATTGGTGCTTCTTCCATTTTAGCATAAGTAGTTACAAATTGGTTACTTCCAGTTCTTCTAATTTAGATGCAAATTCTTGCACTCTTAACTGACTATTAATGGTGCCCGTGTTTACATGAGTTGGATCTAGGCTATCTTTTGGAGTATAGCCCTCCTCTTTACATCTTCTACATAATGGCTTGTAATCCATTGATCTTCTATGATTAGGGAAATTTTGGATAATATGGCCTTTTTTGCTATATCCATAGCATTCCACTTCTGAACTCTGACCAACGACCAAAGTATAATTGTCTATAACTTTCATATGGAAACTTTCTAGGACCAATATTGGGTCTAAACTCTCCGGATTTGGTTTGATAACTTCACTTTTTCTTTTAAACTCCAAAATATTTACTTTTTCTTCCTCATTTCATGCATCTCTTTCAAGAAGCAAATATGTTCTATATGGTTCTTTCTTGAGTAGTCAAAGAATAAAATGCTCTTGGTGTTGTTGGTTTTTTGGATACACTCAATGGGGTGGCTAAGTATCCAACTTGGTGGTAGTTTTTGCACCATGTGTTTCATCTAATGGCATCTCTAAGTGCTTATGTGACATTGCTGCACTTGTGATATTCACTTATAGAGTCTTTAACTACTGCATTATCACATCTGTCCACTCTTTCTTAATATTTACTAGTATAGAGGTCAACAAATAATCTTCAAAAATTGACATCTTTTTGCACTTAGAGTGGGGCTTTGGGGGGTCTTTGTGATCATGGCATAAACACCATGGGTTGGTAGAAGGGGCTTTGTTTTGATTCCAATTCAAAACTCCTCATTAGTCTAGCTATTGATTCTAGTTGGAGGGATTTCAAGGTTGTTGGTGTTGATTAATCATCAGTGGGGCTGATTTTGAGACCATTACTATTGTGGTTGAATCATCATTGGGGGCATTGTTTGTGGCCACTGTTGAGTTGGTGTACCATATGGAGACACTATAGGAATTTGTGGATAGGGATAGGGTAAATTCCCTACCATTGAATTTGGTTGATACGTCACTCTTAGTATTGATGGAGGCATAAATCCACATCCTTGATTCATGGCTAATCTAACCCCCACTTCATCATACAATCTTGTACCTTCCAATGTAGCTTGTATATTAGCTGATCTTCTTAGTTCCATAAACTTTCAAACCTCTGGTTATTATGAACACCTAAGGACCACTCCCTTCTAAATCCATCATCTCGGGGTTATGGCTAGACCATCTCTTTAGTATTGACTCACTATAGAGACATATGATTCAATCGATTCTCTAGCTAATTGACTTAATTTTATGGATTTTTCTCCTGTCCACTCTTCAGCCTTCAAATGTGAACTCGGTGAGGAAAGCCTACTTCAGTTTATCTGGTGAGCTGAAAGTTCATGCTACATGTCTTTCACATAATTGAGATGCCACACCTTAGAAAGTGGCATGAAGAATATTGACAGCCAATGATTTGGGATCCTAACATTGTTGGCCACATATGCTACCATAAACTCAACTACAATAAGATCGAGGTCTTCCTTGCACTCTTCCTAAAAAAAGGATATAGGACTATATTGGCATGACCATCATCCACATTTCTAGGATGTATTTTCCTAGAAAGGGGACCTTGGTTTGGTTGAGCCATCAGGAATTCTGTAAAGAGTGTCACAAGGGCATAAAAGGGTTCTTCTCCTACTAGTTTGTTTTTTTCTCAAGCCTTAGTTTTTTGTCTCCTCACATATCTATAGAGACATTCCCATGCTTATCTCTTTATTGATCATTCGTCATAGAATTGGCAGTACCCAACTTGTCACTACTTGATAAAAGGGAACACATGGTTTTTTGATTTCCCTAATCTTTGGCATATTATCTTGTCAAAAATTATTTAACTTCTTTGTTCTCACACGCTCTTAATTCAACTTTCATACCATTGCAAAGGGAAGGAAATTAGTTTTGAAGTTTTCAAAACTCGTCCAAGCCATTATGTCATCATTGTAATAGTACTAGCTTATCATGTTCTCAATTGTATAGATTGTGAAGCTTCCAAACATGATCCACTAACTTCCAATGAGTTGTTAATTGAATAAAAAAAGGTTTTTAGCGTAGCATACGTCATGACTATCCTACTATTTGGCATCTACAAGGAGATTCCAACTCTTCTCTTTCTTGTTTTTATCAACTTATATTGACCATGACTCATAAAGCTTCTTCACAATCTCCCACTTGACATTGTCTGGTAGATCTTCAATGAAGGCCAAATTCACTATTGCTAAACATTCTACTTACTTTTTTTTCTTTAGTTTCCTTCCAACTGGATTGCTATAGTGGCACAAGCTTCCATAGCTTTAGCAAATGTGGAAACTATTCCTTATATAGGCTTTGCATCAAGATGGCATGGCATTCTATTTTCTATATTGAGGGTTAAATATTTTGTAAAATGTTGCACTTTCTATAAATCTCGTCAATTCTTCCATGGTTCTAGGGATCCTATTGTTTTCCATTGCTTCATTTTTTTTCTAGCATTGCCATTTTCTTCATTTTTAGCTTGTTAAAGTGCTTATTGATGTCAGTTTTCCTTGTGTGCACAAAAAACATAGACCTCCCTAGAGAGCACTGAGAAAAGAGAAAATATACTACAAGAAAATCTATCTTGTAACATCAACAAGCATCTTCTTATCCTTTTTATCTCACCATGCAAGGAAAATAGAACCAAAGAAACAACTTTATGTAGCATCATAGAATAGTTCTTCCATGGATTTATCTTCAACAAAATGTTTCATAATCTTCATTACCATCTTAAGTTATTTCACATAATTCTTGGTTAGAAATGTGAACTTTTTTGTGAATTTAGACTTCTACGGGCTTCTTCATTTTCCACAATTTTGACTTGATGTCCACTATCACTATCACACTTAAAATTACTCATGAGATACTTTTCCCACACTTAAAAATGTTTTGCTACCAAACCAGTTTTGCATACAATATCTCTACGTGTGTGTGTGTGTGTGTGTGTGTGTGTGTGTGTGTGTGTGTGTGTGTGTGTGTGTGTGTGTGTGTGTGTGTGTTTTAGAGAGAGAGAGAGGCTTTGAAGGATAGCATAGTCTACAAGCCCTAAATTTGATGCCATGCCCATTGTCCAATTTTTCATGTGACACCTAAACTTTTTGAAGTACCTTTTACTTATCTAGAATAAACTCGAACCATTTAGAAATCTAGGTATGTTATATGTCATATCAATAGACAACACAACATCTTTAGAAGGACATGTTTGATAGTTACAAAATTTATTTACTTATTTTGAGAGGAACATAACCATCATTTAGGCTATTATCAAAGAAACAAAGAGACACATATCGGTAATAAATACAAATACTTAGGCAATCTAGCATGTATATATATGCATATGAAAGTGGAGGTGTCAAGAAAAATACTCAGGGGTCACTCATAAATATATGTGTGCATCACATGGGTCCAATATAAGAGACTTTTCAAATACCATCTTTGGATATTTTTTATATACAAAAGGATGCTATATAAAGAAGTTATTTACATATAAAATAGAAAAGTGTTGTGTTTTAGTTAAGAAAAATCCTTGCACGTTTTTCAATACACAAAGGTGTGCTATATAAAAGAGTTATTTAAAGATTGAATAGAAAAGTGTTTTATTTCAGTTTAAAAAATTGACATGTATATTTATAAATAGGCATTGAACACATATGATATAGAGGATATACATATAGTCAATGCCTTGAGGAAAAATACAACTAGTCAATGCTATCCTTATTTGATCCATAGGGTTGGGAATGAGGAATTATTAGTGCTCCAAAAAAATATTTTTCTCCACCAATAAAACTAAAGGGCAAGTTTGTGAAGCAACTAGTATGTGTGTGTGTGTGTATGAATGTATGCATGCATATGTGTGTATGAATGTATACATACATATGTGTGTTTGCTTAATAGTTAAAATAGTTAAAAAATTCAACCTTACTTTTAAAAGCATGACAGAATTGTAACCGATATTCCAGAATTCCAACCACTACCAATGCGCCTAAACGCCATATTCTATCGAGCATGGTTTGATGACCTGGGTCTTGAGATAAAAGAGATATGCTGTTGACAGATAGGATTGAGAAATGAGATGTCTTTGGATAAGAGACAATATATGCGTTGGCAAAGAACGTGCGTGCTTCGCGCTTGCATTGTACAATGACGGTAGGAACGTATGAAGAAAACATGTGGTGTTATTAGTTCAAAAGCGTGAGAATTACAACTTTTACAGCCTCGCGCGACAAGAGGACGTTGGGAGCTAATTGGCGAAGGCGAAGTTGAAGTTGGAGCAGGTGGTCATGGATCCCAGCAGAGACGGCGTAAAGCCCAGCCTCGATTTGCCCAGATCGAACTGCAGCAGGGCGTCTTGCTGCTGGAAGGTGCCCCAAACGATCGAAGAACGCTGGGATTCTTCAGCCGCTGTGAAAGCCAAGCAGAAGACCCTGTTGTTGTTGAGAGAGACGACGGAATTGGCCCCAAACAAGGGCCACACCACCTCCCCGCCCGCCGACCCTGCGCCTTGCAATGCGATGTCGATCTCGGGCACATTGTAGCCCAGCCTCGTGGATTTCGCAGACGACGCAAGGAAGCAGGTGTCGAAGGGGGCGATCGGTCCGGCCTTCTTGATCCCTCTCGCCGCCGCGGCGGTCTTGAAGGCGGCGGCCAAGGCCTTGTAGATGGAAGGCTCCAGCTGCGTGTAGCGGGTGGTGGAGGTGATGCGGGTGCCGCCTTTAACTAGGCCGTACTCGTACGTGAGCTGGAGCAGGGTGGTGTTGAGAGGGAGCCGGGCCCCGTCGACGGAGATGGAGGTGACGGGGATGAAGTAGGTGTAAGGGTCCTGGCGGGCCTTGAGAAGGGGGGTGTATCGGAGGCTCTTGGAGGCGTCGATGCCGGGGAGGAAGATGTAAGGGCTGTCGCCGAAGAAGAGGACACCGGGCTGGGGGCTGCCACTAGGGAGGCAGTAGGCGAATTTCCTCTTGAGGCCCAGGAGGGTTGCGAACTGGGTCGGCAGGCCGAGGTCAGCCTTGCCCAAGCCCGCGGCACCCATGACCCCCCTCGGCACGGCGTTGTTCTGCAGGAGCAGGTCGTCCCGGCACACGAAGGCGAAGTCGGAGACCGCGACGGCCCGGCCCGTGTTGCTGGCCGTGCCCGCCGACAGGGCCCGCACTGTGATGGTGTCCGTCCACACCTTGCCGAATGCCGCGCTGTTGATGGCGCTGTTCAAGATGAGCAGGCTGCAGGTCTGGTTGCCGCACACGGGCGAGGCGGGGCCGAAGCAGGGGTCGTCGCACAGGCCCAAGGCCTTGCTGTGGATGAGGGAGCTGCACAGGCGGCTCTTGCACAGCACCGCCTCCAGCGTTGCCGATGGGTACACGAAGGAGGTGTCGTTCAGGCAGTCCCGCCATAGGTTGTTGGCTTCCAAATCCAGCAGCAGACTCGGGGCTGCAGCGAATAGTAGTCTGCTGCCTCTCCGCACGTCGGCCAGCGGCGTCACCGAATACAGCGACGTGGAAGGGTCGTAAGCAATGGGTGCAAGCAGAGCTTTGACGTCGGCAGCTGCTGCGCGCGCAGCGCTAGCAATAATGGAAGCCTGCCTGATGCTGCAGCTCACGGAGATGAGCAGAAGAATGGATAAGAGTACCAAGGGATTAGTAGACGGCGGTGCCATTGCTGTGAAAGCTACCTAGGAGAAGCAGGAGTGGAAGGTGAGAGTATGTTGCCTCGATCATGCGATGCGCATATATTTATATATACGCGTATCTGCTTCGGGTGGCAGTGTTGATTTGACTTTTCCCTGGGTAAAACTCTCAACGCTTGTTGTCCTTGACTCCCTTGGCGATCCACGAACGCGTTTCTCCCACCTTTGACCTGCAGGGGGATTACAGCTGGACGAGCCCACACCCAAGGGCCGACACACCATATAGATTATACCTGCTCATCAAAACAACAAAAACCAGGTGCTCCTTCTCCTCGCCACCTTTTTATGTGCGCACTGCATTATCTTTCCCATTACGACGATATTAACGTTCCAGAGTAAAGTTTGTGCACGTATAAAGGAAAGGAAACGTGCATGGACCAAAGAGTTCAAATGCTGAGAATTGACCATCTATCTTTATCTTGAGCTTTTTTGCTTGGTTGGGATCCACGTCAGACTTAATATAGACTTTTGATTATTGCCACATCGTATACCACATAGATGACTAAGGGAGAGTTTATCTTTATCTTAACTACTTTGCTTGGTTGCTTGGTTGGGATCCATGTCTCACTTAATGTAGAGTTTTGATGTAATGTAGACTTTTAATTATCGTTGCGGCATGCATCATACACCTTATAGATGACTAACTGCTATGAAGACTAGTTTAACCATTAGGAAATATCTGTTTTAGAATAGCCTTTTCAAAAAATACCAATAGAATAGCTCCATGTCATAGGCAATGTTGGCCAAACAAGGCACTTCACCACAAACACAAGTTTTCCTCATGGTAATCAGGGGACTTTGGTTAAATTGCACGCTTATTGCCACATCAATAGAATGTTCATCATGGTGACTGTTTCTAAATGGTGATACTTGATGTGTGAGAGCTTTCAACATCTACATGTAAAAACAAGCAATGTAAATATCTTCCTCTTTTTACCCTTAATATCTTTTATACTTTCTTCAAAACAAAAAAAGAAAAGACCATACTTGAAACCATATATTGGGTCCATTTTGACACCATTAATACTTTGTTATTTTCTCATAACGAAATGTTCCAAAGATAGAAGCTTCTCATCTCATACCAAATAGGTGGGGGAACAACGTAAATTTCTACACATTGTTATGGTGTTAGAGCGATTTGCAATTTGTTTCCTTTTTTCATTTGTAAATGAGATAAATTAGATACTTTGCAAAACTAAACATAAGCTCTCAAATTGATGAGTCTCATTGTCCCCTCCTATGAGGTCTATATAAGAAACACAATCAAAACTTCCAAAGATCTCACAACTCAGACTTATACAATGTTGAATGCACAAACATGCGATAAATAGGGTTGTAAAAATCATTAATATATAGGGAGTGAAAGACAAACATTAACAAGATCAAGCCTAGACTATATCTCCAAAGAACCCTTATGACTATATCTTAAAGTTTCTTAAGCATAAACACATTTAATGGTGATTTCTATTCACATTGAGCCTATCATTGCATGTATATTATTCCTCACACATTAAGTCTATTATTTAATGGTGATTTCTATTCACATTTTGGCTACCATGGCATGCTTATTATTGTTATACACTCAACCTACAACATTACATAAATTTGACAACCCATAAACTATATTGAGAGTTTCTCCTCCTCCTCCTCCTTCTCTCTCTCTCTCTCTCTCTCTCTCTCTCTCTCTCTCTCTCTCTCTCTCATAATTATGAATTGATAGCATAGATACATAAATATATATGTATAATACGTTAATTAATATACAAGTATGCATATTTTTTATAAGTAATTGATACATTAATAATTAATAATGAATACCTAATCAATTACATCATTATACATATTATTTATTATATATGTAATCAAGTACATTAAAGTATTAATTATTATAATATGTATATTACAATTGGCATTAGTAAAAATAGTACATGAACAATACTTATATATAATAATAATAATAAATTAATAAATTAATAATAGGTATACATAATAATTAAGTATTTGAACATAATGTAAATATTACTTATAAATATACGTCTTGTAAGTTAAGTATACTTTACATAATAATATTTAATTGTTAATGATTAATACATATTCAATTACATTAACGTATTAATAACAATAATTAATACATATATGATTGGATTTACATACAATTATATCATATGTATCATTACCATCATCTTAAGAGAAAAATATAATCACTACTCACCCTTCAAGAAAAAGCTCTCTATATTTTTTACATACTAAACTTTTTCTCCTTGTGCCACATAGGTTTGGGAGCCCTCTAATTGGTTTTGGATCCTCGAAGTAAATCTCTAAATAATAAATAGAATAGATTTGCAACAATCCTTCTATTTTCTAAACTAGAAGTGGGCCAATTGTCTTCAACTGTCATGACTATCTATTGTAGCCATTGTGCTATCATGTTCTTAAGAGCAAACATGTATTCACAAATACCATTTGGAATCCTATATGCTCTCCCAATGCTTTATATTTTTATTGTGGACACACGTTTAGCCAAATTTTTGTTTTGGGCCAAGTGATCCATGAAAGCATCATTGGATAGCCAAGCACAACCCAAAAGGAAGGATTGACTTGCACATTATTCATCCATCTTATAGAGATTAGAGTAACTCTTGAGAATTGAGCCAATCTACTAATGCATGATGATACATAAAGCTTTGAAGTCAAATTGCTCTTAGAATAATGTATTGTCCATGTAATTGTCATAGACTACATTACCACACCCAACTTCATATGTCCACTTTCTTATTTGAGTATGGCCCATGGCTTGAATTAATTCCACTAAAACACTTGAAATGTGAAGCTGAAAGCATGCTCTCCCAATACACTCCTAAACCCATGCCTCTATCCTTCTTCCTCTAGCAAAATTTGATCCTAGAAGATGGTATGCAATTACTTATCACTTTCATGTTTCCAAACAAAGCCTTTAAGTAGCTTTTCACACTTTTCATTGCTTTTTGAAAGGGCAAGCACAATAGCCACATAAACTAGTATGGCTTGAGTGTGTGTTTTCACCATTGTTAGTTTGTTTGAAATAGCTTTGGCTTTATTCTTTCTACAATTGATTTTAGGAGAGAATTTCTCTAGTGTCTACTCAATGTTGGGGGTAAATGCATCTATGCCTAGTCACCTGTGTATTAATTACATTGACAATACCCTCATGCCTACACACTCGTACACTACAAGTGGTGGGCGCCTACCATAGTCACTTCATTCTTTATTCTTTGAGTGGCATTTGAATAAAGGGAAGGTTGGTCACACATTGTGACTATTTGAGTTCCCACATCTTATGTGTGTGTCTCTCTCTTTCTTGCTCTTACTCCTTCCACCATAGCTCTTGTTAACAATCTGTGCTTCTAGTTTAGGCACTCACTCCCTTCAATTGGTATCAAAGCCATCTTCCTCAAGAGATCAAGCCCGACCTAGCATTGCTTCCATCTTGTGGAGAAAAACTTCAACTCACAGTCTTAATGGCAACCATGGATTCTTCATCCTGACGTCTGCATTGAGCTCATCTTCTTCCCGACTTATTCTTGTTGCCTAAGGCTTGTTCCAGGGCCTCCCTAGGACCTAATGGAGTTTCCCCAGTGCCATATTTCACTTATCAGAGCAAGCAAGAGTAGCCAACAATTTAGTGTGAATTGCACTAGTTTTCTACCCCCCATCCCTGATCTGTCTACTTCTCTTGCTCTTGCTCCTTTCACCATAGCTCTTGCTTCCACTCCGTGCTTCAACTTTAGCAGCTCACTCTCTTCACTCAAACTTTTGAGCATTAGTAAGGCTAAGATTAATTGGTCACCCCAAGCATGTAATAATCTTCTTAGAACCTATGGCTTTCAATTTGAACTCAAACAAAGTTTCATTATCTCCCAATCCTAATAAGATTATTTCAACTCATAATCAAATTGAGGATTTTATTAATACAATAGGGCTCATAATCTTTGATGTTTGCAATGTCACTTGCAAAGAATTGGAGGATAAGTTGGGAACCATCTAGAAGGGGAAAACCCATGATGCACCCAATACTAACATGCCAATCAAGATAGCCCTCTAACACATGAAAGGATGAGTTGCTAAGGGTTAGAAAGGAGGAGCAATTGATTCTAAATATTGTATCCAAGTGGTAGAATGGAGGGAGTAAGACAGACAAAAAATTGGCAACAAGAGGAAATGAATGGCGCAATTGATTCTAAATATTGTATCCAAGAGGTAGAATGGAGGAAGCAAGACAAACAAAAAATTGGCAACAAGAGGAAAGCAATGGAGACACCATCCTTGATTTAACCACTCGATTAGCAAGAAACCTAGGAAAGAAAATGGGCCAACAAAAGGACCAATTTGGTGGAACGGCTAATGCATGCCCAACAATAAAGCTTCATCCACACCCTAACTATAGCCACTGACCTAAATGAGGAGGACTTAATTGAGGAACTCATGAGGAATTTATAAGCAAGAGAGGCCCTAAAAACAAGTTTGTAGAGTAATTGTACTTCAACTAGATTATGGAATTACAAGCAAAGATTGTGTACTACAATCTAGGGAGGTAGGATTCCCAAGTGAAGATCTAAAGAAGATCTGCATCATCAACCGACAAGAGCCACCAACATCACCACTACTTGATGTAGAGGGGTGGGGCCTAGTAGATACCTTGCATCCAATACTTAAGAATCAACAACCACGTGACACTCACCAAATGAGCCCATATCTTTGAATACAAGCAAGGATCCTAAGCAAAGGAGAAGAGAAATGCTAGAAAATGTCAAGAGAAAGTTTGCTACCTCACCCTAGCACACATCTAACATACAATTCCTCAAGAATATGGAATCCGCACTTATTAATTGGGAAGGTGAATTCTTGATACTAAAGTAGTAGAAGATCCAGAATATATACAAGGACTTCATGTTCATTCTCCCTTGAATACTCAAAATCATGCTTTCCTTGAAGGTGATGAATAAAGTAATTGAAATGGAAGAAACATTAGGACAGAGGATCCTAGATTGTGGTAGCAAGAACAGGATGACCATTAGGAATCAAGAACATGATGACCACTAGGCAAGACATTTTTGAGGTGTCGAGAATAGTACATTTAAAGCGTAGGTTGGAAGGGTTCTCAAGTTAGGTACATGCAGTGGCTTTGGTCGATTGGCTCCATCTCTAAGCTCTTAGCCCAATTTCCTACTTCACAACCTCCTAGTCCATCAAGGATACCGTCGAAGTACAAGAAACTTTTGAAATGTGAGAAAACTTGGACTTCCACCAAAACAAACATTAGGGGAATTTCTCCTCGCAATGTGTATGTCTTGGACTTCCCTTGCTATTCTACAACAAGCATTGGTGGTATTGCAAGCTTATGCACATCAACAACCTAAAAAGCCATGTGCATAAAAGTAGAAAGGATATGGTATGCAAATAGAAATCTCACAAAAGTCAAAAAAATTGCATCCATAGCAATAGAAACCAATTTCATGGAGATTGAGATTTTTCACAAAAGGTTCTAAAATATATAATGTAACTTCAAAGTAATACTCCAATTTAAACACCCTATAAAACATGGATTTCTTCATCTTACTCCAGACCCCCCTATGGAGCCCCAAGAGGAACACCAAGGAAAAGGGAATTCTCTTGCAAGAAAATCTATCGTGTAACATCAACAAGCTTTTTTATTAGGTTTTATATGATCACAATGAAGAAAAGAACACCAAGCACAACAAATCTTCATGGAGCATCATGTAGATCTCCCACGGATTTGATAGAATCAACCATATTCTTCAATATCTTCATAAAATCCATCAATAGAACAAAGAAAGCAAAGGAATACACCATCTTTGAATGGAAATACATCACATAGTATTCATCTTCAATATCTTCATAGTCTTCTCTCTCAATCTCTCATATACAACCACTCTGTTTTAGTAGATTTGGCTATCTCTAACTCTCTCTCTCCATCAATAGTACATCATATTCTCACTACAATCTCTCATAATCACTCTCAATAATCCTTCTTAGGTCGTGGATACCCCTCCCAAGAGGTATGTCTGATATGAAGAGTCACCAGTGCCACTACAATGTCCTTTCATAGCTCACCACTGTCACTTCACTCCAGTCTTTACTTGAGTCTTCAGCAGCTATTTCTTCCACTTCTTTTAGCTCTTTTACACTTGTATTCACCTCTTTCCAAGGCTAGAAAACTTTCCCAAGCTACACTCTCATCCAACAGAACACATACAGAAGGTCTATAGAAGAGTCACAGTATAGTACCAGAACAGCTATAGTACAGAGACAGAAGCTCTACAGAAGATCTACAGAAGGTTACAGAAGGTCATCAAAACCTCATAACTCATACTCAAACCATTCCAAACCATCAAAAATAACTCAATAAGCTTTTAAAAAATCTCAAACCCTATCAATCAATACTCCATCCCTCCTTATAGAGAGAAAATAGAACAAAACATAACAAAACAGAAGCTCAACAGAACCAATCAGAACCAAATAGAACATCACAGAACCTCATATCTCCATTGAAAATCATCATGAACTTCCAAAACATAATCAATATCATCCAAAACACTCTCAAAACACTTCCAAACCAATCAATCATCTCATAAAATCAACCATTCAGCTCTCAAAAACAACAAAAATCAGCCAAAAAACAGGTCATTTCAACACTCAACATATCCCCACACTTAATAAGGAAGCGTCCTCGTGACCGAGGGAAAAAAGAATACAAGTGCATTCAAAAGCTCAACTTTGATCTTCAATACATCTTAAGCGTCCTCGTGACCGAGGAAAAAAAGAATACAAGTGCATTCAAAAGCTCAACTTTGATCTTCAATACATCTTCAAAAACAATCCATCCAATCATGGTATGCCAGGAATTATCAGGACAAGTAACCACTTTGGAGGAGTAACTCTGAAACATGTCATCTATTCGCAACTCCAAATGGTTGACATACAAAACAACTTGTAAAACCACGTCTCCCACATACCAAGCCATATCCACTTCATCTGGAATCAACAAGTCTCCTCGTAGATACATATATGACATCAACATGGTATCGGTCGTGACAGAATCTTCAAACACCATACGGACCACCTCTGTCAACAACGTAGGAGACCCAGCCTCACTCTAACCATCCTCTGGAAGAGGTAAATCCATCGTGGAAAGCTTCATGTAGAAGGCCAACTTCTGTTGTTGATAATGGACAAAGAAAGAATGGTCTGGAGGAACATATTCTTGATACTGCTCAAATGAAGACCATAGCAAATCCATTCGAGATTACAATCTTTCCACCTTAGCTTGGAATAAGGGACATAAGGTAGCCTGTCTCTGAAGAGCTGCCAAGTCCTGCTGTGAGAGAGAAGGGATCAAGGAAACATGAGGGCTTGGAGGAACAGACCGTGACTTTGCTAGTTGATCTTACAACTGCTTGATTTGGGAAGCTTGTGATTCCACTAGGTCATTAGCAGTTTGTAAGGCTGAAAGTTTGACATCTAAAAGAGTTTGGAACTCTTGCACTTCTTTGGACATCCTCTCCTTCTTCTCTGAGAGGCTAGTAACCTCTGATTGAGCCTCTATTAACTGAATCTTCAAAGAAGATATCTCATCTCTTTGGGTTGCAATCAGTTGGGTTTGTTGCTCCATCTCCTTAAACAAATCTGCTAGGGTATCCTTAGCAGAGGCTAACTCAGATGTTGCCTTATGCAATTGGTCCTTAGACTGCATCAGTTCTTCATAAAAGGAAGCGTACAGCTGCTGTTGAACACAGGCTGCATTGACAGTTCAATGGAACTCTGAATGTCTTTACATAGGAAAGGAATGGCATCTCCCGAGACTAGACTGTTCAGTGAGGAGATTGATATGTCCAACGAACCTTCTCGATGTGCTTTGAATAGGTTATTACATGTGAGATAACCAGGGAGATCACTGCCAGAGGTAGCAGGAATGGACACGGAAGGAAGAACTGAAGGAGCTTTATCTGCTACCCGCTTCAAGCATTTGCGCTGTATGACCAGCGGAGGCAGAGAATCCAGATCCTCTATATCAATTGGTTTTGACTCATCTGAAGGTGGAGGAGGAGGTACTGGATCAGATGGAGGAGGTGGAGGCACACTCTTCTGTAAACTTGAGTAGGTCAAGAAGGCAGACAAGTATGATCCATAGGTGACATTGGTAACATTGCTCCTGGTGACTTTGATGAAATGTTGATCCATCTTAGTGAGTAGGTAAGTGCTCCAATCAATAGCTACTCCTTTTAACACCATCCTTGAAGCTGTAAAGAGCTCTTTGGACAAGTAATGGGATAGCATTTTTGCAGGCATAAACCTATCTTGGAGAAACTAACAGACCAACTTCCACACAAGATCAATGATCATGGAAAAGGAAACTTTTGAAGAGTTGATCACATTCTTAACATCCAGAATTTCCCTGGTCTGTTTTTGTAACAGCTTCAAAATCTCTTCGTTAGAGAAAAGCTGGCGAGTTGTAACAAAGGGTTCACCTTTGGAGGGAAGAGACAGAGCCTTCCCGAGACCTCGAGATGTCAAAGTCATGGAAGTACCTTGGACCAGTCCCGACTTCTTGCTGTAGGAGGCCAAAAACTCGTCACACATCAATGGATCCTCTAGAAGCAATGGATAGGAGGTAGCCACGAAAGTGGCGAGTCCCGCCTTCGTGAGAGGCTCAAAAGTGAGTAGGGAAGAGTAATCCCTACTGACTAGTGGGACATACTGGATAGGGGGAGGAGCGTGAGGTGCCATTCAGATGGTTACACACACACACCACAAACACAGACAATCAAGTAGAATTCCTACAAAGCAACAGACAAAAACCAAGGATAAAATATCAACCAAAACGATAAAACGTGACTCGACCAACTATCCCTAAGCAAACCACAGCCTAGAAAAAAATTTCGACATGACCTCTACACATATGCGACCGAAAGCTTCATGCTATGCAACATACAAACACCCAAATCCCCGTATCAGCAATAAAGAAAAAAAGCTACACACCGTACCCTTAACCGTAACAAAGAAACTGAACCAAAATATAACAACAACCCACACATATCAAGACCACAACTTTGATAATCAGGTTTGACCATGGAGACAACTCCGAAGACTTCACGTGCCCATCCCACAAAACGAGTTCATTAAAAAGGGAAAATAAGTGCAGTGAGGGGGAATTAATTTAATGAAAGGTTCATTTTATGATTTATTAAGAAATGGGTGAATTTTTATTAAGTGATAAACCTTATTAAGAAAACGGCGGTTCCTTCTTAAAATTTTAATTACCAATTATTAGGTTAAAGCGGTGCTTTAATCCGAATCTCGGACTTCGATACCCAGACTGGGTCCCTAAATGCAAGTTCATTTATTAAAAATTAAGGTGATGTGGAGCGCTTTTTTGCCAGTGCGTACTCTTGTGACGGCTGGTTCATTTTAATTAAAAATGTTAAAGTGCCTCTTAAGCGCACTTAGCGCGTGCTAAGTGAATGGTGGGTTAATTTTTATTAAAAAATGGTGTGTTTAGCGCGAGCGCGCGTACCATGGTGGTATTTAGGGTTCAATTTAAAAATGAATCGTGAGTTTTGGAGTAGCGGGAAAAAATAAAAAATATAAAAAATATACCTGGTAGTGGGTGTGTGTGAATGCAATGAATGCGCTCTTCTCAATCCAAAAAGATAACTGGATTTTTTTGGAGATTTTTTAAGTGTGTGTTTTGAATGAAAGAGGATTTTGTATGAATTTAGGTGTTTAATGAAGTATTTTTACCACAAAATAATCATGGAATAAAATGACACATCATTTTCAGCTTAGAAAATCTTCCAAAAATAAATAAAAATATTAATTGAAATTTTAGGAATTTTTTGTAATTAATTTGGAATTTTTAACCATTTTTAATGAATTGTTTCTCATTTTTTGGTATTTTTAAAAGAATTTTTTATTTTAAAATGGTTTGAATTTTTTTTTCCTGAAAAATTTTCAGTTCAAAAAAATATGGCAATTTACTGTAAAAATATGGGGAATTTTTCAAGATTTTTTCTTCTTTTTTTAAAATTGTAAGTGTTTTTTAATGATTTTTGTTAATTTTTCAATGTATTTTGAGGGTTTTCGGGTTTTGGAATTAAAAAATCTGGGAATATACCCAGGAATAGGCTGCGTGTCAGCTGCGTGTGAACAACCGGCTGCACACCACCTCACGGACCAGCTAACGCGCGTTCCCACGCGTGAACATCCGCGAATGGTCTCCCGCACAATCACGAACACACAGACACACGAACACAACCACGTGCGTACACACCCTTGTGTGGGTGATCGTGGACTGAAAATGGGACTGCAGGTTTCTGCGTGTGTCGGTGGGTGACAAGGGCTTATGGAGGGTTTTCGACGGTTGTCTACGGGGGAGAACAGGGTTTTAGGAAGGGGTTCTGTTGGTATGTGGGGGAACAAGGTTTGAGAAGAGGGTGGTTTTCTGCTAGTGTGCCTGTGGGGAGAAAGGGGACTTGGAGGGTAGGGGGTTTGATGGTGAGACTTGGGGCTTGGGTGGGGGTGGTGGGTTTGTGTTCTTGGGTGGGGGAAAGGGGGCTTAGGTGGGGTTTGTGGGTTTATGTGTGATGGTGGGACTGGGGGGGAAGGGGGGCTTGGAGGGTGGGAAGGGTGTGTGTAATGGTGGAGGGTGGACTGTCCCGACACGTGGAGGAGGCCACGAAGGCGGGCAGGGCGTCAGGAGGGTGGCGTCAGCGAGGAGGGAGGAGGCCACAGTGGACAAGATGGCGGGCACACGACGGGCAGGCAGAGGCGTCGGCGGCGTCAGGGAGGTGGCACAGGGCGGCACGAGGCGGCGGGGGCGCAGGGCGCCGAGGTGGGAGGCAAGTGGAGAGGCCCAGAGAGGCCACTTGGCACAAGCGGGTACAGGGCGTCGGTGGCTGCAGAGGGCGTGTGGCATCGTGGGCGGGGAGTATTCCACGACGGGGCCAGGCAGGAGGGCCACAGGGTGGGCGAGGACGTAGGGCGCCAAAGGGGCGGCACTCGACAGCGACGACGGAGGTGGCGAGCAGCGCAAGAGAAGAGGGAGAAGAGGAGGAGAAGGAAAAGGAGAGGAGGAAGAGGGGAAGGAAAGGAGGAGGAGGTGGGGGTGAAGAAGAAGATGAAGAAGGTGGAGATGGAGGGCACGCAGGGAGAGGGATGGAGAGAGGGAGGGAGGTAGTTGGGGGGGGAAGGGTCGGGGAGAGAGAAAGGTTGGGGGGTGGGGGGGATAGGGAAGGGTGTGGGGGGGTGCCTGAGGGGTGGGTGGTGGGAGGGACCCGTGGGGGGGCATAGGGGAATGGGCATGGGGGGTGGGTACGATTGAAAGGGCGCCCAGGGAGGGTGGGGGAAAGGGTGCCCAAGGATGTGGTGGGGGCCCATGGGAGGTGCCCATAGGGTGGAAAGGGGCGGGGGGCCCATGGGGTAGGGGTGGTAAAGGGTGAAGGGGGTGGGGGGTGCCCATGGGGGGTGCCTAGGGGTGGGAATGGGCAGGGTGCCCATACGGGGGAAGGGTAGGGGATAGGGGTGTCCATGGGAAAGAATGGAATGGACGGGCCATAAAAGAAAGGCGTACCCCCGAGGGAAAAATATTTGCCGTGACGGGATTGAAATAGCGCTGGGAGGGTGGTACGGGGCACGCGGATGCGACCAGAGGGCGAGGAGACACGTGAAATTGAAAACGGGCGCGTTCATGCGCGGGACGAGGCGTGCGAAAACATGTAAAAAGAAAGAAAATTTTAATATCTCCCAATCCGGTCATCAAAACAAAATGTCGTAAAAACAAAAGCTGGGCAGGACAGCAGGGGGAAGACAGGGAAAATGTGCAATGGAAGTTCCGGGGGAAAGACAGGGCGTTCACGTGCAAAAAACACGAAAATAGGTCTAAAAACGCAATTAAAAATTAATATCGAAAGATCCGTGGATCGAAACGAGGTTCAGGAAAAAGAAAAAATGCGCAGAAAGACGTGCCTGCCAATCCTATCATGTCAAAATAGGGTTTTGACTAAGAGAAGACACGTTCACGTGGGAAAACCCAAAAAACAGACCCGAAAATGGAATCAGAAATTAATATTGGACGAACCGCTCTCCGGAATGACGTGCAGGAAAAAGGAAAAATGTCCACGGGAAGGGGGGGTACAGGATGGTCATATCAAAACGCAGTTCTGGCGGAAGTAGGAGGGGTTCACATGCGAAAAACACCAAAAATACGTTCAAAAACACATTTAAAAATTAATAATTAAAAATAAAAAAGTCAAAATAGGGTGGAGGAAAAAGGAAAAAGGTAGGGGAAGGCGTGGGAGACACGGCTGTCAAATCAAACTGGAATTCCGATGCAAACAAGGCAGGCTCACATGGAAAAATGTCAAAAAGATGCACGAAAAAGTCTCGAGAAACCGCAAAATTTTAATATTGGACAAACCGTGCATCAAAATGACACGGAGTAAAAAGAAAAAATGTCAAGGAGAAAGTTGTTGTCAAGGCTATGATGTCAGATCACAGTTCCGAAGCAAGCAAGATGCGTTCACATGGAAAACCGGCTAATTTACACAAAATGCTTCAAAAATTAATAACTTGAAAACCGTGCACCGGAATAGGGCTGGGTAAAAAGGAAAAATGGTCAATTCAAAGTGAGGAACAGGGCTATAAAGCTAGATTTGAAGTCCGTTGAACGTAGGGTGTGTTCACATAAAAACACATCAAAATAAGGGAATTAAGGAGAACTGCAAGGGAACAGCCTTGAGGGTGGGTGAAAAATGGACGGAAAGGACCCCATTAGGGTAAAAGAAAGTCATGGTATAGAGGCATTAGCAAGTTGAGGCATATGCAGAAGGGTATGCAATGTAGACACGCAGGGACGCATCCCCACACTTAAAACCTTAACGGGTAGGGTGAACCGAGCAACAGGGCCGTCCACTAACGTCCCCACACTTAAAACATGAACGTCATTGAGAAACAGAAGGTGTAGGGTTAGAAAAACTTGGCCCGTATCGTTGAGGATCAAGGTTGATTGTCGATGGCACATCCACTGTCGTGGTCGCCTGCAGGAGGTACCAAGGCATCTTCACAACACATGTCCTTCATGGCAGGGACCACGCAGCAGCACCCAGGGAGGTAGCTGGTTGAAGGAATCGCAAGAAATTCACCGATGGCGAGGAATATTACACTCAACTCACAGTTACTCAAATGGAATGAAAGAACTGTCACTCGCCCCAGGACTAATATCACTCGAGAAAGAATGATTGAAACCCATATCTCATACCCGGTTTAGAAATCGACAAGGGGGATGGTGCAGAGGGAGTATACTAGGGTGCACAATTGATGGTGCATTAGTACGTCCAATCCATCTAGCATAAGTGTAAGGAGGAAGGCAAGGGAGCCTTATAGTGCAGTGTATAGAATAGGGTGATGTGTCCTGTGATGACGGTAGAGACCCAGCCCGTGGGTGTATAGGGAAACGGGAACATACCTGACTCCAAGTGTCATAACGTCCCTCAATCTCACCTCTCGGTAATTGATTGAAGAAACTCCAGTCACACTCAGTCCACCCTTTGTCTCACGCTCTGCTGGATAGATACAGGAGGGTAGCCCTTTCCGGAAACCCATTGATGTAATCCTCACAGTCACTTGTGCAAAGGTTGTATGCCTTGTGCGCATTTGATGGTGCAACTGTGCATCCCGCCCTATGCCGGCATACAGTGCAAGAAGGAAGGCCAGGGAGCCTTATGGTGCAATGCACAAAAACAAATTGTGCTTTGTGCATTGAGAGGCCCGTCCCATGCATGCAACACTTCATTCACACTTCTCACCTCTCATTTGATTTGAAGGGAAAAGACTGGTCACTCGCCCCACCCTCTGTCTCACACTCTAATAGATACAGAGGGCAACCCATACTCACTTTCCCATCCAGTTAGGATGAAAGCTCACATCACTCGATTGTTTGGCGATGAAGATCGTGTCGTCAGTTGTTGAAGAGACGTACCCAGGGAGGTAGCCATCAAATCGAACGTTGTGTTGGATAGGACATGTCGTATGCTAGAGGACAGTTAGACACTCTACAGAGAGACCCAAGACACAGCGTACCAAGGGAGGCAGCTTCGGAATTGGATCCTGGGAATATCAATTGATGAATCCACTTTCTGGACTGCTGGGTGTTGCCACCTTTTCCACAGCCAGCTTCTCGTCCAAGGGTGTTTACCACCTTTTCTTGGAACGAGGCCTGCTATGACAAGGAATTTCTTCCTTTTCTCCCATAACAGATTTGTTTTTTCTTTTCTTTTCTTTTTTCTCTTTGCTTTTTCTCCTACTCCCGAGGGTGTTTCCACCTTTTCTTGAAGAATAGGTCGGCATGACAGGGACCTAAGTCCTTTTCTCCCATAACCGATGTGTATCTTTTATTTTTTCTTTTGAATTAAGCAAGGGAATGGTGGAAATACCACTTGTTAGAACCCACCTCGCCACTGCCGCCGGTGGAAAATAGAGGATAAGAGATCAAGGCTGGACGGTGGGGTTGAGGAGACAGAGGGTTGCGTCCACCTCATTAGGAATGGTTGAAGAATGGCTATCAAAAGTAGCATCATAAGAATGATAGTTCCACACCAACGAGGGAAAGGATCAGGTGAGCGTGATTGTCAAGATCCCCAAGGAGGGAAGTACTTCTTCAAGCGATATCCATTGATTAGGAAGGGATCATCAGAGGCATCAATGGTCTACACTTGGACAGAGCCATTAGGGTTGACACAGCAAGTACCTTATATGGGCCCATCCACCACTGTTGGAGCTTTCCAGGAAACTTACCAAATCGTGAATCATAGACTAGGACCAAATCACCGTCCTTGAACTCCTTGTGCTTGATGAAGCTGTCATGGTAAGCCTTACGTTGAGCTTGCGTGGCTTCCATGCATTGTAGAGACATCCTACGAGTTTCGTCCAAACATTCCAGGTGCAGGAGACGGCGTTGCAATGAATCATCGTCCCCCAAACACTCTTTGATAGCCACTCTCAAAGAGGGTAATTCCAGTTCAATAGGGAAAACAACTTCTGTACCATACACCAGCTAGAAGGATGTCTGTCCTGTTGCTTCTTTATGGGAGGTTCTGACGCCCAGAGGGTCTCTGTAAGACAATCATCCCAATCACGACGATGTGTGGCAATTGTTCTTGTCAGAATTGAGCAGAGGATGCAATTGGTGACTTCGACTTGGCCGTTGGCTCTGGGTAATAAGGAATGGACTTGCGATGGCGGATCTTATATAGCTCTGTTAACTCTTCCATGACTTTATTAATGAAATGAGTGCCTCTGTCACTTACCAGCTCTAGGGGACTATCAAAACGGGTGAGGATATTCTCGTACATGAACAGGGCCACGCTGTTACCATCGTCCCACTTTAGGGCTTTAGCTTCACACCTTGTAGGCCTAGATCCTTCATTGTCACATCCGTCATAATGTTCACTGATGAACCACCATCAATCAGTGCATTTGCAATGAAGCAGCCTTCTATCCACACGCCAGTCTCTGGGGTACCTGGATCTAGGAAGGCGTTAGCCACGTCCACTTCTTTTACAGGCTCTGGAGCTTTGTTGGACTTTGTTGTTGTTGAGGGAGCAATCCTTAATCCACGTCTTCTTGTTAGTATACTGTTGAACCTTTTTCGACAACTGGGAGATAGCATCAATAATTGTCAGAATGTGAGGTTTGGTTTAAAGGTATCTAGATCTTTGACCAGATCGTATTCCTTAATAGGATCCACTGGCTTCTCTAACCGGTTAGGGAATGGGGCAACACCCATTTTCATTTTCCTTGTTTCTTCCAACAAGGGCATCGTGGGGACTTCTTCTGCCACTTGTGGCACTTCCTCCTCTTCTATCTCCTGGACCTCTGGTCCTGCCTCTGGAGCTGTCTCTATGACTCTCTGTGGCACTGTGGTGCTCTGTACGGCACTGTCAGGCTCTGTTCTGTTCTGTTCTTCTGATGGAAGATTGAAATTCACTGTTCTGGTAGGAGGATTATTTTCTTTCTGGATAGGTGGTTCCTTCTTCTTTGGGCGCATGATGGCAGCAACTTCCAATTCCACTAAATTGGAGGTAGGCTCTTGGGCCTTGGCCGGACTATCAGTAGCACTATTTTGCACTAGGGCTGGGCTTGGACAGTCTTTTGCAGTGTGGCCTTCTCCTTTGCATCGATTGCATAAGGGCTTGTAATTCTAGGATTTGGACAATTTGGTGAAATGTGTCCCTTTTCTCCGCATCTATAACACTCCACTTCTGATCTCTGAGACTGTCTTCCTCTGTAACTTTGAGAGGGAAATCTTCTGGGTCCAAAATTAGGACCAAACTCCCTAGGCTTGGGTCCAATATCCTGTGTTGTCATTTTGGATTCCAGCAAGTTGAATCTTGCATTCTCTTCCTTTCTTCTCCTATCATGCATCTCCTTTAGATAGCAAATATCCTCTGTATGGTTCTTCCGCAAACAGTAGGAACAGAAAGCTCCAAGGATGGTTGGTTTTCGTGTACATTCAGTGGCTAAATGGCCTGCTTGATGACACTTACCACACCAAGTATTTGACCGCATCACATCTCTTCCTACTCCTGCCACTTTGGATATGCTAGCGGTATTCACTTTCAGTGTCTGTAGCTACTCTATAATCACATCCATGAACTCCTTTTTGATATTTGCAACTGAGTTGGATAAGTAATCCTTCAAGCTTTCTCCTCCTAAGGTACTGGTAGTAGGGTTTTGAGGAGTCTCTGTAATCACTGCATAAATAGGTTGGGCTGGTGTAGAGGGGTCTCTGTTCTGATTCTGATTCAGAGCTCCTGTTTGAACTGTTGGCTGTTGGCTCCAGTTGGTAGGGTTCCACTGTTGCTACTGATTTGGCATTGGGAAAATTGGCTGGGACCATTGTTGTTGTGGTTGAACCATCATTTGAGGCATGGATTGTGGCCACTGTGGATTTGGTGCACTGTACTGTGATACTGAGGACATCTGTTGGTAGGGAGAGGGGACTGTCCCTGGGACTGCATTTCTTGGGTACATCATTCCTGGCATAAGAGGAGGTAGGACTCCTCTTCCTGGATTCATCGCCAATCTATCTTCCACTTCATCGTACAATCTTGCACCTTTTGTTGCAGCTTGCAGTGCGGCTGGTCTTTGCAGCTCCACAAACTTACGGACTTCTGGATGTAATCCTCTGAGAAACACTCCCTTTTGAATGCCATCATCTAGATTATGGTTAGTCCATCTCTTCAGGATGGATTCCATTCGTGAGACATAAGCTTCTACTCTTTCTCTAGAGGACTGACTTAGGTTCATAAATTCCTCTCACATCCGCTCTTCAAAACCTTCATACCTGAATTTAGTGAGGAAGGCCAACTTCAGGTCATCCCATGTGCCAAAAGTTCCTGCTGCTTGTCTCTCATACCACTGAAACGCTGCGCCCTTGAAAGTGGCAAAGAATATTGCCAACCAATGGTCAAGGGTTCTGGCATTGTTAGCCACACATGCTACCATAAACTCTGCTACATGAAGATCGGGCTCTTCATTGTACTCTCCCTTAAAAACTGGCAATGGAACTACATTTGCTGGCCTATCATCAATATTTCCAGGATGGATCTGGCTTGAAAGTGGACCTCCAACAGGAGGAGGAAAGGCTTGATGTGCCATTGGGACTTCTGTAAAGAGTTCCGCAAGGGCATCAAAGGCGGCCTCTGCTGCGAGCTTGTTCTCGGCTCTGATTTTTGCTTTCTCTCTTCTCACGTACCTTTGGACTCGTTCTAACGCTTGCCTCTTGATTGCGTCATTCATCAGGGGGTTGGCTCCACTATGTTGTTAGTGCTCCACATGTTGAGATATCGAGCTCCACTCGTGATACGCCAGGGTGACCGTTGTGTATTTATGTCACCGACTTGTCAGTTGCAGACGCGGTTGGTACACCGCCCATGAATAATAGCTACATGATAGCTATCCTTATCTACTCTAGTTTGTGGCTCAGTTAGTATGCCACCTTAGTTAGTTGAGTTTGGTTTGAGACCCATATATAGGGTTCTTCTATTTCTTTATACTAGAGTTCTTTTGGCTTACACAACTAAGAAGAGGAAAACTGTTTTCAGCCTCCACCCTTGTGTGTCTTCCCCCATTGTGCAAGCAAGAAAGCTTCAAGCGAGACTCCTTCCTTCTCTCTCACAATCTTGACATGGTATCAGAGCCTTGTTCGTGGTAAGGAGCTCAAGAAAGCAAGCCAAGCTCGCGGTGTTCTGGTAAGAGGAGGAGTGTTGCTTTCATTTTCTGTTTTGGGAGCAGATCTCTGCAGGTAGCACAGCCGAAAAGTGCAGGAGTGCATTGTCTCAGGTTGAGACGCCCTTCGCGGTGAAGCAAGAGGGCAGTATATGCTGCGGGAAAGGGGTTTAGCCCTTGGCGACCTTGTTTTTTTTATTTGAGGCCATTTCGGGGCCTGTTTTGGAGGCGGAAGTTTTCTGCACGCACTCAGGAAAAGGCCCAGTTTTATGCTGTGTAGCCACTGTTCTACAGGTTGGTGAATAGTTACTGTAAAAATTGCTTTGTATGCTTGTGCACAGAGACATTGGGAGTGACAGAATCATCCCTGTTGCCTGTTGATGCAAAATCGTCACTAGGAAGTGACTGTGTGGTCAAATACCACTTTCGCCAGTTTTGCAGATTTTCCCTTGTGAGGGTGCAGCTGTGGTTTTTGCAGTGACAGAATTTTTTGCAGTCTTCTGTAATGGCATCTGATTCTCTTTCATAGATTGTCACTGAAAAGCTTGACAAGAACAACTTCCAAGCATGGAAGTTTAGAATGACGAATTTCCTTATGGGAAAAGGATATTGGGAATTTGTTGTAGGAAATGAAGAAGAACCAGTTCTTCTTGATGTTCCCAATCAACAGCAAATGCAGGCATTTAAAGCATGGCATGAGAGAGCTAGGAAAGTTATGTATTGGCTGTCTATCAATATTTCAGACTCTATGATTGTGCATATTCAGGATGCAAGTACGCCAAAGGAGGCATGGGATACTTTGTCAAAAATGTATAGCACAAATACGCAAGCCAGGAAAATGCAGCTCAAGCAAGAGTTGCACAATGTGCAAAGAGAAAATATGAGCATCAACGACTACCACATGAAGGTGAAGAAGATTGCAGATGCACTTGCTTCCATTGGGTCACCAGTGGAAGATGATGATTTAGTTTCTGTGACCTTGAATGGTCTAGGAAAGGATTATGCACAGTTTCGGACATCCATTTCAGTTCGTGAAAGATTTCCTGATTTTGAGGAGCTCATTGCTCTTCTAATTTCTGAGGAGCAAAGAAATGGTGGTGCATCTTCTTCAGGAGGAACTTCAAAAGAAGCTGTCTTCTACTCAAATGCTGGAAGAGGTAGAGGCAGAGGTAGAGGAGGCCGATATGGAGGCCGTGGTAGAAATCAGAATATGCAGCAAACTCAAGAAAACCAGTCCTATGGAGGAGGACGTGGTAACTCTAGAGGCAGGGGGAGCCAAAGAGGTCGTGGTGGATGGCAAAGAGGCCAAAATGCAAACAGTAATGTTGAATGCTACTATTGTGGTAAAATGGGTCATATGGCTAAAGACTGCTATAAAAAGCAGAATGACATCATGAATGGAAAACTGCAACAAGAAAATTATGCATCCTCTAGTAGACAGGGTGATGACAGAAATGAGCATCTGTTTATGGTGCAGCACATGAACAATTCTGTGACAAGTGCAGGAGAAAGCAACGATGTATGGTGTGTTGACTCAGGTGCATCAAACCACATGACAGGTCATGCAGAATGGATGGAGGATGCAAGGAAAATGGAAAAACCAGGATTTGTGGAGACTGGTGATGATACTGCACATCCTATTGTGCAGATTGGAAAAATTCCCTTGTCTATGCAGGATGGGAAAAAGAAATACATGTCCGATGTATTTCATGTCCCGAATATCACTAAGAATCTGGTTTCTGTTGGTCAAATGGTTGAGTAGGGCTTGCAGGTCAGATTTAATCCTCATGGATGCTTTGTTGAGGATATGAAAAATATGACAGGTGACAGTGATGAAGATATCCTTCATGTGAAAATGCTATTGAAGCAGAAGTTTGAGATGAAGGATTTGGGAGAGCTGCGTTATTTCTTGGGCATTGAGGTGATTAGATCACCAAGTGGGATACAGCTCTTGCAGAGGCAGTATGGATTGGACATGCTATCCAAATATGGGATGACAGGCTGTAAGCCTATTTCAGTTCCTTTGGAGCAGAATGTGAAGCTGAGCACAGATGCAGGTGAGCTTCTAGAAGACCCTACTATGTACAGACGCATAGTAGGAAGTTTGATTTATATGACTATTACCAGGCCAGATTTGAGCTATGCTGTTGGATTGGTAAGTCAGTTTATGCAGGCTCCAAGGAAACCACATTTGGATGCGGCTAGACGCATACTCAGGTATGTGAAGTCCACATTGCAGTATGGACTATTTTATGAGACTGGGGTTCAGATACAGTTGCATGGATACACTGATGCTGATTGGGCTGGTAGTATTTCTGATAGACGATCTACCAGTGGATATGCGTTCTCTTTTGGGAGTGCTGCAGTCACTTGGAGCAGCAAGAAACAGCCTATAGTTGCCTTGTCGAGCACAGAGGCTGAGTACAGGGGTGCATCAATGGCTGCATGTGAGGTAGCTTGGTTGCATAAGCTACTTTATGATATGCATCAATCTACAGATGGACCAGTTGTCATTTATTGTGACAACATGAGTAGTATACACTTGGCAAATAACCCAGTCTATCATGCTAGAACAAAGCACATTGAGGTGCATTATCACTATGTGCGAGAGAGGGTTTTACTAGGTCTTATTGATCTAGTTTATGTCAGCACAGAGGATCAGGTAGCTGACATATTCACGAAGGCATTGGGTGCAGAGAAGCTACGCAAGTTCAGAGACCTGCTTGGTGTGCAGGAATTGGGATTGAGCTCGAGGGGGAGTGTTGAGATATCGAGCTCCACTCGTGATACGCCAGGGTGACCGTTGTGTATTTATGTCACCGACTTGTCAGTTGCAGACGCGGTTGGTACACCACCCATGAATAATAGCTACATGATAGCTATCCTTATCTACTCTAGTTCGTGGCTCAGTTAGTATGTCACCTTAGTTAGTTGAGTTTGGTTTGAGACCCATATATAGGGTTCTTCTATTTCTTTGTACTAGAGTTCTTTTGGCTTACACAACTAAGAAGAGGAAAACTGTTTTCAGCCTCCACCCTTGTGTGTCTTCCCCCATTGTGCAAGCAAGAAAGCTTCAAGCGAGACTCCTTCCTTCTCTCTCACAATCTTGACACCACAGAGGGATAACAGAAGGCTTCAGTCTCTGGAGAACTCTCTTGCCAACATTTCTTCTACTTCTTCCTTTCCAACGTCTCTAAATTCTGCTTTCATGCCACTGCACAGAGGAAGGTATTCGGTTATGAAGGTGTCAAAATGCATACGTCTAAGCATTGTGGTGGTGTCGTCATCATAATAATGCCAGCTTTTGATGGTTTCAACAGTGTATTTTGTGAAGAACACTCTGTCTACCAACTTCCAGTGGGTTGCTAATTGAACAAATAGAAGATTATCAGTGCACCAAGCATCCCATGTATCTTGCTGTTGAGCATCCACGAACAAATTCCAACTCTTTTCCTTCTTGTCTTTGTGAACCTCCACAAACCAAGACTCTTGAAGCTTCTTCACAATCTCCCACTTGATGATCTCTGGAAACTTCTCAATGAATGCTAAATCTTCCATGGATGGTCATTCTCTCTATTTCTGCTCTTCAGTTTGTTCCCAAACAGTTTGCCACCAAGATGCAAGTTTCTGCTGCTTCAATAAGAAGAGGAAACTGTCCACCACATAGAGCATGCATCATGATGGTGATATGTTTCCGCCATTGTGGGATGAACTTCTTGTGGAAAGTGGCTTTAATTATGAGAAATTCCAACTCTTCAGTGGAAGAATTAACTTTACAAACATCCATTGAATTCTTCTCTTCTTGGCAATGCCATTTCCTTCATTTTCAGCCTCTTCGAGTGCTTGTTGATGGCAAGTTCCCCGGCTGCACACCAAAAACGTGGAGCCCCAAGAGGAACACCAAGGAAAAGAGAATTCTCTTGCAAGAAAATCTATCTTGTAACATCAACAATATTTTTTATTAGGTTTTATATGATCACAATGAAGAAAAGAACACTAGGCACAACAAATCTTCATGCAGTATCATGTAGATCTCCCACGGATTTGATAGAATCAACCATATTCTTCAATATCTTCATAAAATCCATCAATAGAACAAAGAAAGCAAAGGAATACACCATCTTTGAATGAAAATACATCACATAGTATTCATCTTCAATATCTTCATAGTCTTCTCTCTCAATCTCTCATATACAATCACTCTGTTTTAGTAGATTTGGCTATCTCTGACTCTCTCTCTCTCTCCATCAATAGTACATCATATCCTCACTACAATATCTCATAATCACTCTCAATAATCCTTCTTAGGTCGTGGATACCCCTCCCAAGAGGTATGTCTGATATGAAGAGTCATCACAGCCACTACAGTGTCCTTTCATAACTCACCACTGTCACTTCACTCCAGTCTTTACTTGAGTCTTTAGCAGCTACTTCTTTCACTTCTTTTAGCTCTTTTACACTTGTATTCACCTCTTTCCAAGGCTAGAAAACTTTCCCAAGCTACACTCTCATCCAACAGAACACATACAAAAAGTCTACAGAACAGTCACAGTATAGTACCAGAACAGCTAGAGTACAGAGACAGAAGCTCTACAGAAGATCTACAGAAGGTTACAGAAGGTCATCAAAACCTCATAACTCATACTCAAACCATTCCAAACCATCAAAAATCACTCAATAAGCTTTCAAAAAATCTCAAACCCTATCAATCAATACTCCATCCCTCCTTACAGAGAGAAAACGAAACAAAACAGAACCAATCAGAACCAAACAGAACATCACAAAACCTCATATCTCCACTAAAAATCATCATGAACTTCCAAAACATAATCAATATCATCCAAAACACTCTCAAAAAACTTCCAAACCAATCAGTCATCTCATAAAATCAACCATTCAGCTCTCAAAAACAACAAAAATCAGCCAAAAAATAGGTCATTTCAACACTCAACACCCTATTATGACCATGATGGCCCTATTCACACCTAGATATTGTGTCTCTGCAACACATGTATTGGTGGCACTTATAGAGGGAAAATTTTAGTTCTCTAATTCTTTATGGTGGTTACTCCTCTTATAGTAGCTAGGCAGTTTTGTTTGTTGCACAACAACCTCTTGTTGTAATAGCCATAATGTTTCATGCTTGGAGTTAAGCCATAATCTATGATCATAGACTCAAACGACTCTACACCCTTCTTTGTAGTAAGCAAGCATGACTACAAACAGTGAGTAGTGAGAGGAATGCCAATTTGTTGGTAGTTACACCTACTGATCCCATTGAGCAACTACAAGCTAGATACAATATTGCCTACTTTAAAGTAGCCAATGATGCAATCAGTCCATGATGCACTAGAAGTCAAGTGCTGACTTGTCGATAGGTAATTTCATAGCGCCATCATGATTCTCTTTCTCCTTGGTGCATCATGGATTGACTACATCATTGTATCTAGCTTTCATTGTATCCTGAAGAATATGTGACACCCTTTCGTTATATCTAGTAGCCCTTTCATGTTCTATATACATAGCAATTAATTTTCCACAAAAGCATACAAAATGAGAATTCTAAATATATATACATCCAAAAAGCACCACAAAGTTCCTCTCTTCAAACACAACATATATACCAAAAACTCTTTTGCAAGTGAATAAGTTCAAAAATTGTGAGAGAACCCCTTCACAAAATCATCCTTAAGAGAGCTAAGAAGTTGCAAATGATAGGAGCTATACCATGGTCTAAAAGTAGTTTATTATGCTACCATGTGCTCTCATGTCCCAAATGCAATATTTGTGAGTACCCGTGCATCCTCATATTGGACGCCACAAATAAGAAGTGAAAACTATTCAAAATTCACATGAGATAATTCATAAGCAAAAGAGAAATTTTTAATAGTAGGATGGAGCAAACACAATCTAGTAACCATGGCATATACTTCGCTTATAAGCCATAATGATGCATAGATCAAGGTGTACAATGCAAGAGAGTAGCATACCAATTTAGAGAAGATTTTGAAACTCATATGTTTCTTCTAGTTGCATGATTCGGTCTTCAACCGATCATCCATTGATCATCATGGATAACCTTTCCAGCTGCAACAAAGTGGCATTGAAAATCATGTTTCAAGCATTATTAGAAGGAATAGAACCTCTCATAAGACATTCTCAAAGGAAAACTTGAAACAAAATAGAGGACGTAGATAGGTAACTAGAAAATAGGAACACATGAATGAACAAACAAGAAATCTATGTGTCTAGTCACTTGAGCAATCATCCCATGTTCCATGCCCATTACTCTCAAATGCATATGCACAAGTGTAACATCATTTATTTGCATCTCTCACATGTAGACACATAATAATAACATGGTAAATGATAGCTTTGATTTAAAGCTTTGCCTAACTTGGAAAGGATTGCAAAATGCAAGGTAGCTATGACAACTTTGATTTAAAGCTTCTTCTAACTTGGAAATTATTGCAAAAAGCAAGGTAGGCCTAGAGTAAGGGTGATGTCTAAAGGGAGGGTTTTTTTGAATAATCTAGCACAAATTCCTTTTTTTCTTCTTCCCTTTTTCTAGTGTGTTCCTATCAATGAAACGTGAATGGAATGCCATATAGGCCTTTAAGTTATGCCTTCTATAAAACATTGTCAAATTAGGAGGAGAGTTTGATTCATGAGCTATTAACCAGTTAAAACTTATCATAGAATAAATTCTATCTTTATTGCTGCCCATTAAAATTAGCAACATTGCACATTAGCAATCCCTATGCATACATGCTAACCATTTGACATTTTTAATGAGTTTAATGATGGGTTGATAAATTGGTAAGAATCCAAAACTCTAACTTTGCTCTTATCTAGGCATATGCATGTAAAGAGAGCTAAGACAAATCTCCTTTAAAGCTTTCCCTAACTCAAGAATCACTCCACAGTATGGTCATCTAGTGGTTAGTTCATGCACATAGTGGCTTGCTAAAGCAAGAGGATTTTAACTCCAGAGTAGGTTCTTCCTATCACCTAAATACATAAACATGTAATGATAGCTATGGAAAATATTTAAAAATACTTTGATTATATGTAGTAAGTGAATAAAAAAATTCCATGAACCAGGTTTTTACTTTTAAACAGGTCTATCTCTACCCACTTTGAACTAGGGATCTTATCTTTTATCATAGCTCTGTAAGCTCTCCAATCTAACCGATCGAATTCTTCCCCAGTATTTCTAGAGACCTGATTGAGTTCTAACTAAGAGAATAAGAGATTCTTCAAATGTATAACAAAATTTATTGGTACCTGATGAGGTTCTCTTCGAGCTTTTTTCATTGGCGTCCCACGACCGCCATGCCTAGCTTTCGATAGACCTCCCTGGCATGGACATTGTGAGAAATGCGGGATCTAGAGCATGGCAGTGAGTTATGGTGGATGAAAGGAGAAGTGTGGACTCATGATGAAGAAGATAAAGACATTGTTTGTTACACAAGTGAATTAGGTTCCAAGATTGAGACTTGGACTCATAAACACAATCTTGTGTATGTGGACAATGACATTGACACTTCACTGAAAAGAAAAGAGTACTATCATTGCATTAAGAAAAGGAAGCAAGTACAATGCTTTATAGGAAAGTAGGAAACTGGAGTAGGCACCACTGTGCATATGGGATAGGTTAGCCTGCATGTCCTTGGCCCTGAAGCTCCATACAAAGAGGCTGTTTAGTGAATGTGATTGCTGATTCTCAACACCCCTCCTCAATCACAACTAAAAAGGCACAAAGTGTGTAGAGGTTGTAATGAGAACCACGTGCAAAGTGTGGGCACACCACAAACATGGTAGACACCAGAGGCTATTGCAGAAAAGGCTAAGTGTGGGCACCAAAGCATGATGGACATCCAGAGGCTGTAACAGGGGCCTCACAAAGTGTATAGGGACTGTAATGCCAAGTTACATAAGGAGTTTACAAAGCTTATGGCAGAAAGCATTAGGGCAAGGAAATACAAGGCTTTTAAAATAGTCTATCAAAGTTATGAGAGTAGAAAGACTGATGAGTCTTGTCCTTCCGATCCTGGTGGTCTTCATCTTCGTCTACTTCTTCCTTTGCTCCATTTTCTTCTTCTTCTTTGATTGCGACTAGATAGGCCTTTTGGGATCTCTTTCTTGCATGGCAGAACTTCTCGGTGTGTCCGGTCCTTTTGCAGAAGTCACAGAATAGTTGATCTTCCTTGCCTTTATACCTGTTGCCAACATATAATGCATGCTCATCTCTAGAGGTACTTGGTTCTTCCTTAGTTTTTAGCTTCTTTTCCTCTTCTAACAGTGATGCCTGGATATCAACAAGTTCAGGATTTGGCATGTTGATTAAAGTTGTTGATACATTATTATATTCAGGAGGCAAACTCTTAAGTAGAACGCCGATGCAAACATCTTCATCCATTTTAATGTTGATTCCTGCAAGTTGGGTTAGGAGTCCTTCCATGTAATTGAGATGTGTGGCAAGTGATGTGCTAGACTTCATTTCAAGCCTGAAGAACTCAATCAGGAGACCATACTTTGATGATTTAGATTGTGCACCGAACAAGGTGTCAAGTCTTTTCCATGTATCCTGTGAGGTCTCACAGTTATCCACATGGTGGATATAACTGTCATCTAGCTCCAGTTTGATAATGGCCTGGGCTCTGTCATCATTCTTTTGCCAAGTAGTTGCAAGGTCCGCGTCCCGAGGTTTCTTCTCTTTGCCATTTGTGATGGCCTAGAGACCCTTTTTCATCAAGATGAGTTTGATGCGGGTTTGCCAGGTGTGAAACCCGACTCCTTTGAATTGAGCATTTGGAGAGTGTTTTCCCATGTTGAGGTTGCAAGATCAGCAGCAAATCAACACCAGAATTCTGAGATTTTATCAGTAGAAGAGCAGAATGTAGTGTGTCAAGAGACACAGTTAGTGACAGTGTGAAAACACACTATGTCAGTGTTGATGTTGAGCTTGATTCTTCTTGTTCGGGATCGTTTGGTTGTTCTTCAATCTTCTCAGGTCCTTCCCCTCCTTGATTTGATGCTGGGTCAATGGATTAGAGTGATAGAGGCTTGGGTTGAGTGTCAGGAGAGAGAAAATGAAAGAAAAATGAGTTTTGGGAGATTTTGGCTATGGTGGAATTAGGGTTTCTGAGACAGGGCCTTGGTTTTTCTCAGATTGCAGGAGCTATACTTGATCATTTTCAAAATTTTTTACATGTCTAGGAAGCTTACTTCATGGGATATCAAAGTCCCATGATAATCGATTAGATTGCAGGTAGTACGGCGCACGCAGATAGCTCGATCAGACATGGTGGGATTCAGGACAGCGATGACAAATTTCCGTAATGCCAGGGTCAGGGCACAACAATGTGGTCGATTGATGTGCCAGGATGAAACGCCTTGAGTAGGGGAACAATCCCCTAGAAGGAATCAGGAGCTGAAGTGGTTTGATTGAGAAGTTATGGAAGCTCCAAGTGAGGTAGGTCCTGTCTGGCTATGGCAGACACAGAGCGGAGATTGAGAATTTTCACAATGCTGAGCTTCAGATAGCCAAATGTCATGGATTGATGTGATACAGGAAAGCTTTGTGAGTTGGAGAATACTTTTCCAGAAGGAAGTTCCAAGATATTTGACTTGTGGAGTGAGATATAAGCAGCTCAATTTGATAGGGTGCTGCTCGCTATGGCTGCCATGGAAGCTTCAGTGAGGGTAGAGTTGGGAGATGAAGTCATGGATGGAACTAAGCTGACCAGAGATTATCATGAGCTGAGAGAGAGCAGAGGAGAGCTAAGCCAAGCTGAGCCATGCCTGACTGGGCTCTGATACCATGTGAGAAATGCGGGATCTAGAGCATGGCAGTGAGTTATGGTGGATGAAAGGAGAAGTGTGGACTCATGATGAAGAAGATAAAGACACTGTTTGTTACACAAGTGAATTAGGTTCCAAGATTGAGACTTGGACTCATAAACACAATCTTGTATATGTGGACAATGACATTGACACTTCACTGAAAAGAAAAGAGTACTATCATTGCATTAAGAAAAGGAAGCAAGTACAATGCTTTATAGGAAAGTAGGAAACTACAGTAGGCACCATTGTGCATATGGGATAGGTTAGCCTGCATGTCCTTGGCCCTGAAGCTCCATACAAAGAGGCTGTTTAGTGAGTGTGATTGCTGATTCTCAACAGACATTGGGATGTAGTAGCAATGTCTGGTCCAATGTGACCCTAGGAGGAGGGAGCAAAGCAGCCACTGACATGAATAGAGAGAGAGGAGTAGGGCGGGAAACAGAGAGTCTTTGCTCACAGGGATGTAGCGATGTGTGTCGAATCCAATGTGATGGTAGGAGGAGGGAGCAAAGCAACCACCAACGTCCTAGCAGCCAACACCGATGTGAATAGAGAGAGGGGAGCAGGGCGGGAAATTGAGAGTCTTTGCTCGTAGGGATGTAGCGATGTTTGGTCCAATGTGATGCTAGGAGGACGGAGAAAAGCAGCCACCAACACGAATAGAGAGAGGGGACCATGGCGGGAAATTGACGTGAATAGAGAGAGGGGAAGAGAAGGAAAAGTGCATTTCCTAGTTGTCAAAGTAGTGGCATAGTGGCATGCCAAGTAGAATGACTTGTACCATAATAGTCTTATGTAAAGGCTTGAACCTCCATTGCCATTCTCAAATGAGGATCAATTTTTGGCATGCACTTCTAGTAGTGATCACTTGTACCAACGCTTGTAGCGAGCACCTACCATCCTTTATGCTAGCAATTATGGGACTTTTAATATGACATAATATTATAGTAATCAAAATTTAAGCATTAAATAATTCATTGAGGAAAAAGTTGAAGAGGAGATTTGTAACTTCTTTTAAAAAATCCTAAAGACCCAATGAGACTTCCTCAATATCCCTAGCAATGCTATTACATGTGACTTTGAAACATCAAAGTCTCCTCATAGGAGTAGTGTTGGTATCATGACTAAAAATAAGGCAATTCCTATAGTTCCAAATGTGACATACACAAGGGACCTTGAGAGATTCCATTGTCTCAAAGCAGCTGGATCCACATTTAAAGATCATCAAGGGGTATTGTCTTCATCAAGAGAGAGTCCTTTATAGACTGGCCACTAAGTCTTGAGCTTGACCAAAATTATATTAACTTGGGGAGGTCTTTGCCAAAATGAATAAAAAATAGATTCTTCTTGATTCTACACAAAACACAATAGATCTATCCCTGCAAGCAATTTTTTTAGAGTAATCCTTCTTAGAAAAGTATTCAACTTGTTTGGTTGCATTGCTTTTCACACTTTGGAGATCCTATTATTGCACCTAGAGCTATGAGAGACTGTAACTTTTTTTCCACAAAGCCTAGGCGTACATCATGACCCACGAACGTTGCAAATATGTTTGTGCACCCATGGACACATATGAACAAGCATAAGAACATGCACACCATGGGTAAGTACACATCATATGCAACAAATATGTACATACATCCTCCTTTGCTTTCTCATCATGTGTATACATGCATGCTTGCATACGTATATACACCATTCTAAGTACGCATAACCACCTTTTTGAATCTAGTCAAAGTCCATAATATCAACACACTACAATTGGTTCCTAAATAGCACACTACAATTGGTTCCTAATTTCCATAAATTTTGAGCTAGGTCATATGGTGCTCAACATTAAATTATTGATCAATATAGTCACCTTTATAGGGCTTGGTGCATCACCAATTAATCTTTAGAGAATTAAGGAGAATAATTTTCTTAAATTTTGTAAAAAATAATAAGAAGCAATGTTGTATTATTGAATGACTACTTAATTTAAACATATTTTGTTTGGGGACCATTTTCGACAAACTATCTGGAATTTCTATGAAGTATATGTTCTTGATATGTCTATTTGTAATTTCTAAGTCTGAAATGTAAGGAATAGAGTTTCCTAGTTGTGTAGCCTAAAATTCCCTACAATGTTATATGGGAAATATGATTCCCTAGTTATATGACCTACAAATCCATAGTTAAGCCATGGGGAATATAATTTTCTAGTTATATAACCTATTAATCCCTAGTTTAAGATGTGGAAAATAACATTCCCTAGTTATATATAAGGAATTCATACATACATGCCTAGGATTCCCTATCATGAGATGCAGGGAAAGTAATTTCCTAGTTATACATAAGGAAACTATATATACATACCTAGGAAAATTTAGAGAATTTCCTACATTCCAAGAGTTTTCCTATGCAGGAATTGTTCAAAAGCTCCTTGTGTGTGTGTGTGTGTATATAGAGAGAACCGCTTCAACTTCTATAGCCTACTTCAACGCAGTTTGAGAAAATGCCAACATGAAGAGGATGGATTGGTGTGGGAGCTTTCACTTAACCGCCAAGACCCTTGGACCGCTTATTGTTTCAAGCGTTCCAAGCCGAGCACTAATGGCTACCTCTCACATAACCGATGCGCTATCCATATCTATGGGTGTAGTGAGCTTACCTCCATGCCATTCGAGTTACCTCCTCTCCCGCGCACTCTGGTAGCTCCATGATCCAAGTGCAAGATTCAAGCAAGCTCCATCCTCAAGCTCCACCCTCCAAGCTCCATTGCCGTAAGCAAGACAAGAGAAGAGAAGAGAAGAGAAGAGAAGAAGAGAGGAGAAGATGGAGAGCTTCTCCTCCTCGGTTCCTCACCCTCACACTCTCACACTCCCTCTCTCAAGCACAAGCTCAAGCAAGCAAGAAGAAGAAGAAGAAGAAGAAGAAGAGGAGAGCTACTTTTGGCCACACACAAGAATGAGTTTCTCATTCACTTGTCAACTTTATATACATAACCCTAAATACCTTTTGGGCGGTCATCCCATTTTTCCCTTTTTTACATGGCCGGCCATAGCCTAGGCCCTTTTTCCCATTGTCCTTCTATCTTCCTAGCTTCCTTTCCACCACCAGTCTACATTTACAAATTGCACGGGTGAGAGTCCGTCACTCATTGAAAGCTCTTTTACAAAAGTTGACTTGCACTTTTCCTTGTGCGCCTTTCTCCCTTATTTAGGACTCTTCTCCTTATGCATCCTTGTCTTCTGTTTCTCTTTGCCTTGGCCTTTGTCTTTTTCTTCTACTTTAGCCTTTCTAGATTTTCCACCTTCGTTTGTTTGAGGGTTAACATTACCCCCCTCCTAGACGAGTGCCAGTCCCATGGCACTCACCGTCGCAGGTAGCAGGCGGTAGCATGCACTGAAGACGTAGGTGACAAGGACGCCTGTGGTTTTCATGGAGGAGTGTTGGTGGTGGTGTGGAAGTGTTGAGAAACATGCGGGATCTAGAGCATGGCAGTGAGCTATGGTGGATGGAAGGAGAAGTGTGGACTCATGATGGAGAAGACAAAGACACTGTTTGTTACACAAGTGAATTAGGTTCCAAGATTGAGACTTGGACTCATAAACACAATCTTGTGTATGTGGACAATGACATTGACACTTCACTGAAAAGAAAAGAGTACTATCATTGCATTAAGAAAAGAAATCAAGTACAATGCTTTATAGGAAAGTAGGAAACTGCAGTAGGCACCACTGTGCATATGGGATAGGATAGCCTGCATGTCCTTAGCCCTGAAGCTCCATACAAAGAGGCTGTTTAGTGAGTGTGATTGCTGAATCTCAACACCCCTCCTCAATCACAAGTAGAAAGGCACAAAGTGTGTAGAGGCTGTAATGAGAACCACCTGCAAAGTGTGGGCACACCACAAACATGGTAGACACCAGAGGCTATCGCAGAAAAGGCTAAGTGTGGGCACCAAAACATGATGGACATCCAGAGGCTGTAACAAGGGCCTCATAAAGTGTATAGGGACTGTAATGCCAAGTTACATGAGGAGTTTACAAAGCTTATGGCAAGAAGCATTAGGGCAAGGAAATACAAGGCTTTTAAAACAGTCTATCAGAGTAATGAGAGTAGAAGGACTGATGAGTCTTGTCCTTCTGATCCTGGTGGTCTTCATCTTCATCTTCTTCTTCATCTTTTAGACCATGGTCTTCTTCTTCTTTCACAGTTGCATGATCAGCAGCAAATCAACACCAGAATTCTGAGATTTTATCAGTAGAATAGCAGATTGCAATGTGTCAAGAGACACAGTTAATGACAGTGTGAAAACACACTATGTCAGTGTTGATGTTGAGCTTGATTCTTCTTGTTCGGGATCGTTCGGTCGTTCTTCAATCTTCTCAGGTACAAAGACACTGTTTGTTACACAAGTGAATTAGGTTCCAAGATTGAGACTTGGACTCATAAACACAATCTTGTGTATGTGGACAATGACATTGACACTTCACTGAAAAGAAAAGAGTACTATCATTGCATTAAGAAAAGGAAGCAAGTACAATGCTTTATAGGAAAGTAGGAAACTGCAGTAGGCACCACTGTGCATATGGGATAGGTTAGCCTGCATGTCATTAGCCCTGAATCTCCATACAAAGAGGCTGTTTAGTGAGTGTGATTACTGAATCAAAACAGGAAGAAGGTCTGGGGGGCCTGCTCTGGTGGCCAAGGTGGCTGGTGGAAGGTTGTTGGAGTTGGTGGTAGGGCTATGCTGTGTTGGGGATTGCATTGAGGGCTAGCACAAGTGTTAGTTTGTTGGGGATTCTACACATGACGGTTCTTTGCGGGCTTGTCGGATGGTAAGGGATAAGCGTTCAGAGTTGGGTGTTGATGAAGAGCGGACAACACCTTAGACCTGCAATTGGAAAACCTCGCATGTGGTCTCTCCTTAAGGGGTAGTTCTAGTCTTCTTATCGTGCACAAGACATATTTTGATTAGTTTGGGAGATAGGTCGAACTCAACTCTAGGCAAGCCTTGAGTATTGTCCTACACTTGAGGACCCAAACTGTGGATATACTTCGGTGCAGATAGTATGGGAGTGCTCGTGCATACTTAGATATTACGTAGTTAGAAGACCGTGGGCTAGTTTCTCATAACAATGCGTGGATGAAGAAAAGTGGTCCATGTGGAGAAGGAGTACACGTGAAGGTATATGAGACATCCTTTGCATTGTGACTGCACGACGTAGCATAATTGAATACAAGGACACCGCACTTTCAGTAGTAGCTGGAACCTATTGGACTTGCTTGATGAGTACGGTGTACTCTTCATGGCCAATCGTGCAGTGCTTATTACCACTGATTGCAATGGTACTAAGGCAGAGTGCAAGAGAGAATTGTGCAAGTGGGTCAGGGTGACAGGTCTAACCATAGGTGAGACAAGCTCCCCAGGTATGTCCTGCCCTTAATGTGCCCTGAACAATTGGGGGTGATGGTAAAGGGCTAGGGAACTAGGGATGAAGCCAATCGACCAAGGTCACTAGACGTACCTAATTTGAGGACCCCTAGGTGCTGTGCTGTGATTGTGAGTGCTTTCGTGTATATATATATATATATATTACTTGCATGCGTACAACCATTACAATATGTTGAGGCTATCAGCCTTTCAATGGGTTGGAAAATGTCAAGCTTGGAAGGCTCAGGAAATGGATAGTACAATGATGATTGTGCCCTAGCCTCGTTGTTAGAGAAGTAGTTGTTGAGATGGGGAGACACACCTGAGATATTGCAAACCTCCTTGCGACACCTGCGATGTTGGTATGATTGAGGTAACGACTGTCGTGAGCCAAGTATAGAGCTTATCCCAGAAAGAGAGCGCGGCCCATGAATGTGCTTGGGCCATGTGATGTGGGCGGTTGGCAAGGGTGCTTTCGGCAACGTGGATTTGCCACGACTCCTTGTGGGGTTGATGGTCTTGCAGTGATTGGGCATTGAGTACTTTTGCCCAAGGACCTGTCTGAGCCTGTATCCACTTGTCGCTTTATGAGAGTACATGCATGGTATATGCTGCAACTATAATAAACCAGTGCAATGTAAGGAGACACCACTTAACTGAATTATATGGTGTTGACTTAGACATTTATCACCTGTGCTTAATTATCTTTTTCGTTGCAAAAGACGTGAAATACATTAAACACAGATATGAAAACTTCGTACAATTCGGGAACATGTCAACACTTAACCATTTAAAGACAAAAAGTTATGGCCAGGTAGCATTTGATGAGCCCTTTATATGACATGGGGCTACTCTATTTGTACGAGGCGGGGCGAGTCCGGGTGGCCAGGTGATTGGGGCTCTGCTGGTGTGGGGCTCCTCTCGGGTTGGGTAGGGAACATGTCGGCCAGGACATGAATGGTGTAGTCCCGGGCCCCTACCGTTTCTAGAATGTCTTTAAACAATTAATTGAATTCTTTCCTTTCTCGAGCTGCCCTTTCTGCCCTTGAGCATTTGGGGCCCAAGCGTGAGTTGGAGGTTTGTGCCACTAGTGCTGCCATCTGTTGCGCATTTTGAGTCTTGACTTTCTTGACTCAAGTATTTTTTGGCCTTTGCCCTGGACGGTGTCACTTAGGGCCACGCTTCTTGGCAAACCTCTTGATGGTGGGCACATATCACTCCAGTGGAGGGGCGCGTGTCCCATGCTCCCATCTTTTGCGAAGAGCATCTTTGCATGCAAGATGTCCATGGTTCTCCATATGTTTCGTCAACAAAGGAAGCCTGCAAGATGCAATCCAAGGGTTAGACCTAGATATAGGATACAACAGTTTGCATGGAAGGGATTTTAGTGTGGTTTGTCAATCGCATATGACAAAAAAGGGAAGGAGTGAGGCATGCGGTGTTTGTTGTAGAGGAATGGCCCCCATGTTGATGTTCACATTGCCTCTAGTTGTTCGCGGATATTAGTTTATGCTACTTCATGTGGACCGGTTGTCGTGGAGTGTGATAGGGCACATCCTCGAAAGGATAGACCAAAAGGGAAGCGGGTGTATTGAAAGGGACTCCACCCCGTCTACACCATCAAAGTTGTTGGTCAAGGCTCCCTATGGCGGCAATGTGGGTTGCATGCCCTTCACTTGGAGGTGGGACTGGTCACCCGACTTTTCAATGCGTGATGAGAGGACTAGAGGAGCTTAGGTTATCTGAATCCACTCTTCTCCCTGCTCTTGACTATCATTGCTTGTGTGTGTTGACATTGTTTATACACGGCGACACAAAAAATCAGTGTTTATTTATATATATATTTATGAATCCATGTCACTTCACGAGGATAAGAACCAAGTGTAGAACTCGGTGGGGTTGTACCGGAGCGTGGCACACGCATCTAGTATTCGCGGCAGCTTACTTAATGCTGATAGATATTTTGCCATGTCGAGTAGCACGGAACCTTGACTGAGCCTACTGGCAATATGTAACTCCTCCTCAATGAGAACCTTATCAATCAAAGGGCCCTATAGCCTAGTTCCAGTTAAGTCCGTACCCCGAACGTCAGCTAGCACTCAAAGGGAAGTTGGTGCTAGATAGGTTGGGTCCTTTTGAGACCGTCATTTGGCCAATCGGTCTTCTGAGACCGTCATGATCTGAGCTGCTAATTCGGCCATTACAACGCGGCTTTCACACCAACGCTGGTCAAATTGACTCTGGCCTGTTGACAGTCGCTTTAGTTGCTCTATGTCTACAAGTTTTGGTCGGCAGAGCATTTCATTGAACGTGATGGTTAAGCGCAGTTCGTCAGCCTCCTCGTCAGGGATGAGTTGCATGTGTTCATGCAGGAGCTTGTCGTAGTGCCCGTTAAGATGTTCTTGTTCTTCCATGATAGAGGAAAGGCCAAGTAATCTCCAAGCTACTCCTTGGGGATTGTGCCCATGTCCGCAAGGACGTAGACACGTGCGACCACTTTGAGCTTAGCATCCAACTCAGTTAAGCATTCTGTGACACTTCTATGTTCAACGAGGGCTTGCTTGATTGCTATCTCATGCAACGTTCTAAGAGTTTCCTTAGGCTTCAACATGGATGGGGGCTCAGGCCTAGATGAGCAAGATTGGTTAGTGCTAGGATTTCTTATGCTCTTGGGTTCTCACGTTCCTCCTGAGGTTTTGCTACTATTTTGTCATGGTTCTTCTCAGATGTGACTGGTATAGATTTGTCACCCTGTTGTGACGACATTGTATCCACTCTTGATTGGTCAATGTGAGTTCTATTGTCATTGGATAGAGTGTTGCAAGCAACTATTGATGGTAACAGCTGCTTTGATTTTTTAGAACACATGGATGTGTCTGAGGTTTCACCGCTATTAGGAGAGGTATTAATGGGTTCACTGTGGGTGGACTCGAAGCGTTATTCATCGGCTCTCCGGTGCTCTTCGTCTCAATGTTCTTGGGGTCCACAACCACCTGTGATGGTTGTTGTCTTCGTTGCTTTCTCCTCTTTTTCTTGGTTAGCGCACCTACATCTAACGGCTCAGGACCTTGGGCTAGGTCGACCATTGACGTGCTTGGTTGGGCCTCAGCATTCTCTCTCTCTAGTGTGTTCTTATGGGACATAGTTGTGGCCTGCTGAATAGCCTTACCAAACTGTGAGGGCACAACTACCTCCCTTTCAGGGAGTCTAGCTCTTCAGCCAACTCCCTTGTGTTTAACTTCTCTAGCCTAGGCTTTAGGCACTTTGAAAGTACTGGAGTTTTCGAGGAAGTTGGTTGCGACACCTCCTCTAGAGGTAAATCACCAAGGACACATTTTGCAAGGGGCGTTGTCACGGCCAAAGATTGAGACTGCTGCGGTCCCTGATTGGAAGTAGTGGTGGCTAATTCAGTGGATTGGCTACCATTGGTAGACTGTGGTGTCAAGTCCTTAGGCAGATCAGAAGTGGTTGTGCCTTTGGTTGCCCTCAGAGCATTCACTTGCATAGATTGAGTATCCGTTGATCTAGCCACGATGGATTGCACAGGCACATCCTTAGGTTGAGAGCTAAGGGTAGTGTCGTGTCCTGCCTCTTGGACATTTAGAAGATTTGATGTAGGTTGAGATTGGGATTGTGTAGCCTCACTTGACAAGTGTTGTGCTTCGTGTGTCCATTTAGCGGAAGAGGGTGTAGGAGACTTGGGACTCCTAAGTGGTTTTGACTCTGGCTGGGAGATTTGCTCGTGGCTGTTAGATGATTTTGCTATTTGCTTTATTGAGCATTCAGCCTTATCATGAGCCATGTTGTGCCTGTGGTGCTCATTATTCTTTTGGGCCGTCAAAGGCTCCTTGAGCACTCGTGGTCCTTGTGCACACTCGAGAGTTACCTCTGATATCTGCTTGCTAAGCGTGCTAGGCTGAGGATCCAATTTTTTTGGTTTCTTGATTCCAATCGTGAGGGGCTCAATCACTCCAATATTTTTGGTTCGAGACTTGGATTTTCGTTTAGGTTTCTTCCTATGCCTCTTTGCTTTTGACATAATTTGGGCTTTTGTCAGATGTGGTTTAGCAGGGGGTTTTGGTATCCAAATCCATCGGTTGCCTGCATAATACCCTTGAGCCCGAAGCAACGCCTTGGATATCCATCGTGGCATTGTGCTGGCTCTCCATCGACACCTCCGTCTATAAGGCCTGGACTTCTTTTGTGGTCTTCCACGATATCTGTAAGTCCCAACTCCATCATTGGCCTTGTCTCCTGACCTTTTTGTTTCAAGCATGGCCTCACTCACTGGTTCTCATTGTTCGACATGTGCTTGTATTAACTCTTCCAACAAGTCCTTGCCCTCGTTTGTAGGCTTGACTATTATGTCATCACCTTCCTTGCCTTTCCCTTGAGGTTCGATGAGGTCACCCTTGCTAAAGGTGGTGACTATCCTCACATCCGGTAGTGTCAGGTGTATCCTTTGTGCTACATAGTCAGCCTCACACTTGGTTGCCCTTTTGAAGGGTCTTCCTAGGAGGGTTTCTTTCCCGTAGCTAGCACTATTTGGAGGAACATGAAATAGGATAGGCAAGCTTTCTGTTTCAATTGTCACAAGGATTTTGCACTTCCCTATGAGTGCTTGTGGGTGCCCCCATAAGGGCTAAGAGTTGCACTAGTCGGTGTGAGCTCTGGTTGGCCTAGTAGGGTCCATGAGTCATAGGTCAAGATATTAAAATCTGCTCCTTCATCAATTAGAGCATCGATAGTATGCTCTCTTTTCGCGGTGAGCTTGACCCTAAGATAAGCAGGTGGTACTATGTCTTCATCTTTCGGGTCCTGGCTTGTAAATTTAAGCCTTCTGACAGATGCCCTTGAGTCCCCACTTGCGTGACGAGACATGGATTCTTGACCAGTGTCTTGGGTTGTCTGTGCAGTGTTGCTCAAGGTACATCTATCGTCAAGAGTGTCATGTCTAGTCATCTTCGCATTGATAGCTTGGTGATGCTGCATTCTACTTCGACTAGACGCAGTTTGAACACAATGTACATGTGTTCTTGTGGTGTGGCGTTTTTTCCCTTGATGGCTAGATTGGCCCATTGATGTTCTACGGTCTTTGTTTCTCTCTGTTTGGGTATTTGGGCTTTTGGTTGCTCTTTTGCAAGTGAGAATCCATGCTCCTGTAGAGCCATTACTACACTAGGGTCCAATTTGGAGGACCTGTCACGGTGTGCGTTTTCTCTCCAACCTACTCGGGGGAGGTGAGGAGGGGGCAGAGCCCCCTCTGCAGGGGTCCGGGGGGGCGGTCCCCCCCTGCCCGCAGGACCGTTACGGTAAATGCCATATGTGATTTGAAAGACTATTTATAGCCAAATTTTCAACTACTTGCTCTAATTTTTAGCCCAGTGATCAATCTATGATATGGTTTTGGTTCTATATGGTCTCTTGGTCAATTTCACTAACTTCAGGTTAAAATTTGAGAAAATCTAAATTCATCCTAACAGGTCCGAATTGCAAGGTCTGAGTGGGTCCCTCGGCCGGCCCGAGGGCCGAGTTGGAAGAGCCGAATGTGATTGGTCCGAATGTCAAGTTCAGCTAGTCCGAGTCTGGATGTCCGAAAGCCGAGTCGGTTGGGCCGAGTTGGTCGCGCGGACAGGACAAATGAGTTTTTGGGCCGAGGGTTGAATCAGGTGGGACGTGGCCGACGGCCGAATTTGAGTCTCAGACAGGTGTTTCCTCGGACGGTCCGAGACCGACTAGGGTTGGCCGAGTGGACCAGGTGGTCCGAGGGCCGAGTCTGGGCCTCGGACCAGAGTCGACGTGACTCGGACATGCCGAACGCAGCGTGTGTTTTTGCCATTTCTCGCCAAATTCAACATGCAGGGCGCTAGGGGTCTTCCCCCTTGTTGTGCAACTCCAGATTGGTCCTACTACTGTAGGGAAAGGTGTAGAATTACCTAGGCTAGCCGACGATCTCCTTGATGCCAAGATCGAAGCGGATTTCCTCGCCAAGCTTTCCTCTTCTCTCATGCTCTCTTGAAACCCTGCAATGCACAATGTGGCCTTTCTTGCCACTTCTGGCCCTTATACCCTCTTCCAGGTATGGTATTGGCACGCCCAATAACTCACATACCGACCTTAGGCATCACAAGTAAGTTTTTTTTTTCCTTTTTACACGATTCTTGCCTTGTTTCTGCCCTGTTTTACAATAGTAACCCTAATGCTTATTTTCTTTGTTTTTCTTATTTTCTCCTACTCTAATGCATCCAAATCACAAAGTAAATACCTACACTACTCCATCTCACAACATAAATCTCAAGAAAAACAACAAACCCACTTGCCAAGGAGATCGAATACCATCTTCAACCCCCTCGCTTCCTACCTATCTCAATCACCGGTTCGGGGGAAACCCTACTCCAATGCTCGATTCGAAGCGCGCAAGTGCTCAAGGCTTGAATCCGTGGTCCCGGCAACGGAACCAAAATGTGGGAGCTTTCACTCAACTGCCAAGACCCTCGGACCGCTTATTGTTTCAAGCGTTCCAAGCCGAGCACTAATGGCTACCTCTCACATAACCGACGCGCTATCCATATCTACGGGTGTAGTGAGCTTACCTCCATGCCATTCGAGTTACCTCCTCTCCCGTGCACTCCGGTAGCTCCACGATCCAAGTGCAAGCTTCAAGCAAGCTCCATCCTCAAGCTCCACCCTCCAAGCTCCATTTCCGCAAGCAAGACAAGAGAAGAAGAGAGGAGAAGATGGAGAGCTTCTCCTCCTCGGTCCCTCACCCTCACACACTCACTCCCTCACACTCTCACACTCCCTCTCTCAAGCACAAGCTCAAGCAAGCAAGAAGAAGAAGAAGAAGAAGAAGAGGAGAGCTACTTTTGGCCACACACAAGAATGAGCTTCTCATTCACTTGTCAACTTTATATACATAACCCTAAATCCCTTTTGGGCGGTCATCCCCTTTTTTACATGGCCGGCCATAGCCTAGGCCCTTTTTCCCATTGTCCTTCTATCTTTTCCCCTTTTTTACATGGCCGGCCATAGCCTAGGCCATAGCCTAGGCCCTTTTTTACATGGCCGGCCATAGCCTAGGCACTTTTTCCCATTGTCCTTCTATCTTCCTAGCTTCCTTTCCACCACCAGTCTACATTTACAAATTGCACAGGTGAGAGCCCGGTGCTCATTGAATTAAACCATGATGTGCTTGAGCTCTTTTACAAAAGTTGACTTGCGCTTTTCCTTGTGTGCCTTTCTCCCTTGTTTAGGACTCTTCTCCTTATGCGTCCTTGTCTTCCATTTCTCTTTGCCTTGGCCTTTGTCTTTTTATTCTGCTTTAGCTTTTCCAAATTTTCCACCTTCGTTCGTTTGAGGGTTAACAATTGGCAAGAAATGGAGGCACAATGACTAAAGTTTGAGAAGCATCTCATATCAACCTTGTGGGAGGGGAATGACATATCAAACACACCACTATAGTGTGCACATATCCCAATCATGGTACAAAGAATGAAGAGGAGGTTAAGAACATGCCCCATTTCTTATCACCTATTTTTGTAGCAATAATTTGATACAATCCCCTTCCCCCCTTTTTGTAGTCTTCAATGATTTATGTAGGGATTAAACCTCATGTCCTCCCCCACCTTCCTTTTTGTAGTCTATTGTGATTCCTCGATCCACATCCATTGTTCTACCTTCCTCTTCTTATGTATTTAGCTTTACCTACAGATCTAGGTACATATCAAAATAAGCAATGTTTCTCTACACTTCAAGAAGTTATCCAAATAAACAATTCTTCTACCATACTAAGGAATGTCTCTAGCAACCAATTTGTGTGTTTTTTTTAAGAACACAATGAGAATATACAAAAAGTAATGGGAAACACAAAGTAGCATACTTCTAAGTGAGCATTTAGCTCACCTAGTAATTTGATGATGCTAGTTTGGCATTGTTCTTCCTCAAGATCTCCCCGATTTCTTGCAATATTGCAAGAGGTGTAGTCGTTATACATATCCCTATTCTTGTATAGTTGCAATAGGAAAAGAATAGGGATGGAAAGGAACACCCTATGTGGTCACAATAGGAGGCAAAAGATTCGGTAAACATTTGCAATGGATTGTGCTACACTTGTGGAGAATGTAATTATCTTCAAGTGATCATGTGTTTCCATGCGTTTGATTACCAAGCGTAGAGAGAGGCGCATCATATCTACATGGTTGTCTGGTCCATTCCACCCCTTGCCCCTTCCTTCTTCCCTGGTACGCAATACGCTGGATTCGAAAGAATGAATATCGCAAGGAATGGTGGTCGAGATCGTTCATAGTCTTGGTGTAAAATATAAGTGTGTGACACATCATTTAGTGGTCCCGCCCAAACAATGTTGTCCTTATTTTGAAAAGTTTTTCCTTTTTTAGAAGATAAATTCAATCCCCTCTGGGCAAGAGAATGATCACAATGGCCTTTGCCTATGGAAAGTTTTTTTAAAAAAGCCTAAAAAAGGAAGGAAGGAAGGAAGAAAGAAAGAAAGGGAAAATGAGAGAAAGGGAATGGGGAGGAGTAAGAAGAAGAAGAAGAAGAAGAAGAAGAAGAAAAGATCAAGAAGATGCATGCACACTTACATCCATGGCACATGCATATATTGCCAAAACTACCATAACTCAGATTATTGATGTATAGGTCATCACTATACTAGTCATAGTATATGATTTTGCTACAAAAAGCTACTAGTCTATTACACTTGCCAAGTTGATACTTCTAAGTAACCATGATACCAAATCACCAAGATACCATAATAGATTAGCAAGGTAATGAGCTATGTCCTCATGTTGAATTTCATAGTTAGTATGTAGGCAATACTAAGTCGCATTTATGGCCATATGAGACGTATCAATCAATGGGCATGGTCTTGTTACCATACTTAGCAACCCTAATAAAATATGCATTCATGCCAAACAATAATACATCAAACTCATACGTCTAAACTAGTTAGTATAGTCAGAACTGGGTATTCCTATTCAGTGCATATCTAAAATGCCCCTAGCTCTAAGGCAGAAATATGCTCATTTGGATTAGTGTGTTAACAAGTGATATTCTAGCCTATATTTCAAGCTCGAGGATCTATGTATAAATCATCCCCATTTGTTATCGCTTTGAAATAGTAGAAGTAAAGTAGTAAAGCATAGCAAGGATCTTAAATCACTTACCTACCCACTCACACCTATGTCGATTGATGCCTGCTGAAAGAGGTCAATGCCCCCTCGAGCTTATACCCCACCCCTCCCTTTTTTTAAGCTTAAGGAGGGAAATTAATGGGGGGCCACCTCCAATGTATATACTTTCAATGTATACACTCTTCCTAATGTATACACTCCTTTCTTTTTACAATATAGGGGAAAGGTTTGTGATTATCATTAACTAGTGTACATCTTATCCTTGAAGTATAACTACTTTTAATGAAAGGTCCTGCTCTTCTTAATGTACCATCAAACCATCCTTGATGGACTTGAATTTGTTGCAATGATGTTCATATAGATGCCAAATACATCCAATTCAAGCAAATCATCATGTTTATACTATAGACAAAGTGTGTTTATGTTCGTTGATACAATACTCTTGGGCTCAACTTCGGCTAGCACTAAGAGATGCTTGTGGAAAGCGCTAATGTTTCAGACTAGGATATGCTAATTTTTTCCACAAGCATCTCTCAGTGCTAGCTGAAGTTGAGCCCAAGAGTGTTGTTGATTGGTCCTAGTGTGTTGCTAAAATATTGGATGTGGAAATGGAGAGAGTCCTTGGCACCTTGCTGAAATTAGCAACCATTCATTTAAGGGGAGGTATTACTTGTGCTCAAGTCTATGAAGAGGGAAAGTGCCTTAGCATTTATGGGTTTTAGATAAAGCTCTATCTTGCTTTGCAACTTTCAAGATGCATGCCTCAAAGATATGACTAGCTCAAGTTATTGGACCATGAGTACCTCAAACCTTTTGATTCTAAGAATTGTGTATATGCATGTATGAATACAAGAGTAGATGTAATGCTAAGTAATGTGTGTGTGTGGAGGGGTGTGTGTGAGTCATGTGTATGAGTATGTAAAAAAGGAGCAAGGATAAGTAGTATGTGGCATGTGTCTATGTATGTACTATGTGTATGAGTACATATGTAAATGTGGTGAATGTTTTTATACATATCCCATAACATAAATATTGTGGCGAATTTTATATATTTCTTTGAATATTTGTTTCGCATGAATGGCAAAAGAGTCTTCAAAATCTTGATATACCTTAGAAATGTTGGCGAATAAAAAATTTTTGAGTTATAACTCAACCTACTTGGGTTTCGAAAAAAAAATCTGAAAAAATAAAAGTATGGTCATTTGGTGATATATAGCCACTAAAATCATCTATGAGAGCAACCAAACGATCTCCCTCCATGTAGGCCACAAATACTGCACCTAGGGGCCCTCAAGTTGGCAATGTCCGGTGGCTTCTATTGGCCGGCTCCGTCCCTAACCCTCTAGCCCATTTTGATTTTGTCGAAATGAGCGGATCTAGAGCATGGCTATGGCGGCTTGTAGGCATAGAGTAAACTCATGATGATAGAAACAAAGACAGTGTTTGTTACACAAGTGAATTAGGTTCCAAGATGGAAGCTTGGACTCATAAACACAATCTTGTGTATGATTGACAATGACAAGACACTTAACTGAAAGTACAAAGCATCATGACATTGTATTCATTCTATATGAAAAGTGGTAGTCAAGTACAATGCTTTATAGTTGTTGGATGGGTAGCAATCTTCCCTCTCTGTGCATATGGGATTACTGCAGCCTACATGTCCTAAGCTCAGACTACCTCATACAAAGAGGCTACATTAGGTGTGATTGCAAATATCTCAACACCCCTCCTCAATAACAACTAGAAAGTACAAAGTGTATAGAGACTTTAGTGAAAGTAACACCTGCAAAGTGTGGGCACACCATAAACATGGCAGAACACCAGAGGCTGTCATAGAAAAGGCTAAGTGTGGGTACCACAAACATGATGGTCATCCAGAGGCTGTAACAGGGGCCTTACAGAGGCTGTAGTACAAGGCTACATGAGGAGTTTAAAAGCTTATGGTAAAGACATTTGGGCTAGACATTACAAGGCTAAAGAAGTTAATAAAAATTTGGATCAAGGACCGGTAGGCCCTTGCAATTTTCAGCATTACTCTTGACATAGATCTTCAATTCATTGTAGGTCTTCTTGTCGGAGTAGTCCAGCTTGCTCTTTTTGATCATGTACTTGCTGTTTGCTTTGTTTGCCACTTCAGAGTCTTCATGATTTTTCTGCTTCTTCTTCTTATTCTTTTTCTCTTTGATATTTTCTTCATGGACGTTGCTTGCATTAGTCATCTAGTTCTTTTCTTTATGGTCCCCCTCAAGCAAAGATACAATCTTTGAGATAGCAGAAATGTCTTCAAACTTTTGCACTTTCATGTCTTCAAGGTCTTCAAATGGATGCACTGATGGCATTTGGATATAGGCAGCTCCATGTCTTCCTGTAGGTAGAGTAACATCTTCTATGTAGTGTAAATGGGCCATAAGATACATGTTATTGAGAAGCACCCACTTAAAAAAACTTTGTGTTTGGCATTGGAACTCAACTTAAAATCTTTGACCTTTTGACCAGCAAAAAAAAGTTGAAATCTAATGTGTCAAAGGACACAAATGAGGGTAGTGCCAAAAAGACACTATGAGAGTATCAAGAAACACTATGATGATTCTTGATGCTTGTTTGTTGCTTGATGTTTGATGTGACCCCTTCAACTTGTTCAACTTGAGTCCCCTCCTTGCTGATGTGATGGATAAATCTGATCATTAGATCTTAGTGGTATTAGTTGGCTTGGCCAAATAGAGTAAATAAAGAGTGAGAAGATGAAGTATAGGAGGAGCTTGAGTTTGACTTGACTCTTGATGCTTGTCTTGTCCTTCAACTTGAGTCCCCCCTGCTGATGGATAAATTTTACTTGAATCCTTGCTAGAAACTGAGTTGGGAGCTAGGATCAGAGTGGCAACAGCTTCAATGTACCAAGAGGAGTGAGAAAATGAAGAAAATTGAAGCTTTTGAGAAGTTGGATATGGTTGCCAACTCTAGGGATTTTGGAAAGCCCTGGTTTTTCAGTCTGTGTGCATTGTATCCTCAACCATTTCCAGAAATTTTTATATGGTAATGAAGCTTTTTTAATGGACTTACAAAGCCCTATGATCCTAGGCTAGATCATGACCTGCACGCAGCGTGCCACCAGTACGAACAGGAGCAGGTGCAATTCTGGACAACGATTTCAAAATCACGTAATGCTGGGCTGTAGAAAGGCCAATGTCAGGGTTTATCATGCCAAGATGAAGCATCCTGATGTGAAAAATGATTCCTTAGAAGGAAGCTTGAGGTGATTTGGCCTGTATTATAAGATATAGAAGCTCCAAGTGTTGTATGTCCTGTTTAGCTATGGCTGCCAAACAGTGGCTATGGAGTTCAAGTGAGAAATTGGAGTCATACACTCACACTGAGTTGGATGTGAGATGGATAGAGGTTGAGAGGAATCAAGAGAGGCTAGAGAAGTAATGCCATGCCTGACTGGGCTATGATACCATGTCAAGATGAGCGGATCTAGAGCATGGCTATGGAGGCTTGTAGGCATAGAGTGAACTCATGATGATAGAAACAAAGACAGTGTTTGTTACACAAGTGAATTAGGTTCCAAGATGGAAGATTGGACTCATAAACACAATCTTGTGTATGATTGAAAATGACAAGACACTTAACTGAAAGTACAAAGCATCATGACATTGTATTCATTCTATATGAAAAGTGGTAGTCAAGTACAATGCTTTATAGTTGTTGGATGGGTAGCAATTTTCCCTCTCTGCGCATATGGGATTACTATAGCATGCATGTCCTAAGCTTAGACTACCTCATACAAAGAGGCTACATTAGGTGTGATTGCAAATATCTCAATAGATTTCCCACATCACGCTTAGGACACCTTAAGGGCAGGACTTCCACACATGTCTTCCTAAGCCACGCACCGCACCTCCATCAATACATGAACTAGGTCCTCAAGTGTGGGACAATGCCCAAGCTTCAACCCCAACTCCAAGCTCCACTAGCAGGAGCACAATGCACCACACGCGTGGTAAGGTAGACACACCCCCAGGTAGTACACCTTATTTTCTTTCCAAGTACAAATAAAGGTTGTAACCCACCAACTTCGGAGGCCCCATCATCCATGCAATACATTCTTGGCCCCCATCACCTCAGTCGGTTAATCAACCTCTCCTCAAAACCAATCGCTATGAGACCCCATCATCATCGATTCACATGGCCTCCCTTTTTAATCACTCAATCTTCATTATCTCAAAACTTCCAGTGTCATGGAACTTGCAACCATCTAGGAGGGGGATAGTATTACACAATATATCACCATGCAGTCCACATGACACAGAGTAAAACCAGTGAAGTCCCCCCATCAAAAAATGAATGAAGAAGCTCATTTTGCTCAGGCATGAACAATACAAGAGATGGAAACCTAAAAAAAAATATGGGGGAGCTCCAACTACTTTTGCAAGGCCCTCTCAAGGATGAGGGAGGCCCTGCCAAGGATGAAGGATGCTCTCTCAAGGATGATGAAAAGCACCAAAGATTCTAGCAAGGTGCTCAAAAAGGATGGAGGTAAGCACTGAATATTCTAGCAAGGCTCTCTCAAGGATGAGGGAGAACCTCTAAAGGCTCTCACAAGGACAACGTGAGGCACAATGTAATTCATTTTATAAGAAGTGTAGGTTTCCTCCTATGCAAGTGGTAAAATCTAAATGGACATAGGTGAAGGGATAAGGCAACTTGAAGGGAATAGGAAAAAGTCATATTTTGCTCGTGTTGTCGCAACCTCGGAGGGCGAGAGGGAGATCTGTCCAACACCATCTTAAATTTCAAAGACAGATTTGACCCCCTACCAATCTCCCTGGGTGATTTGTCCAACACCATCTTCAATTTCAAGGGACAGATCCACTTAAGGTCAGTGTTAGGGTCCAACTATATCTTCAATTTCAAGGGCTAGTCCATCCAACACTGTCCCCTGCAAGGGCTTGTATACAAACTCAAAAAAGCCATCTAGCTACACCCATCCCACCTTCCAACTACTACCCATCAATACCATGGGACTAGCACTAGGCTAGCAGGGGGGAATGTTAACCTCAACACAAGAAGAAAGCAAAAAAAGTGAAAAATCACAAGTTAGGACCTAAAAGAGGTGGCCTAGAAGGAAATCGGACACAATGGAAGAAGCAGGAAGGGAAATGGACAAAAGCGCAAGGGCAGTCTCAAAAGCTAAGTCAAAGGCAAAATCACATTTTTAAATACAAGGCACCCATAACATTTTGTAAAAGAGTGCCAGGCTCCCTCATGTGCAAATTGTAAAGGTAGATGGGCAATAGAAAGAAAGCTAGGAAGATAGGAGGACAATGGAAAAAAGGGCCTAAGCCATGGCCAGCCATGTAAAAAGGGATAAGGGGATCACTGCCCTTAACGGATTTAGGGTTTTGTATATAAAGTTGAAAAGTGAATGAGGAGCTCATTCTCTGGTGTGTGGCAAAGTGGAGTCATCTTCTTCTCTCCTTCTTACTTGTTTGTGTGTGCTTGAGAGAGGGAGTGTGAAGGTGTGAGGGAGTGAGAGTGTGAGGGTAAGGGATCAAGGAGAAGAAGCTTTCCATCATCTCCTCTCTTCTTCTCTTCTCTTTGCTTGCTTGCAGCAATGGATCTTGAGGATCAAGCTCACTTGAAGATTGCACTTGGATCTTGGAGCTGCTGGAGTGCTCAGGAGAGGAGGCAAATCGATTGAGCATGGAGGTAAGCTCACTACACCCCTATAGGATCAAAGGTGCATCGGCTAGGTGAGAGATAGCCATAGGTGTTCGCTTGAAATACTTAAAACAATAAGTGGTCTGTGGGTCTTGGCATTCAAGCATGAGCTCCCACTACACCATAATAATGACCAGATTCACTACAAGGATCTGTATTGATGGGACTATACTCCCACTCAAACTAGATTGACTTTCGAGGGAAAGGGGAATACTAAAGATTCCTCCTTCCCCTGACAGGCTGGTCTGGGATATTAATGGGGTCAATAAGACCTCTATTTCTCAAGGATATCAAACTATTATACTTTCAAGGAGAACATCTCCTAATGATCTCAGCTCGTTGTCTAGCCCTTTCAACTCTTTCTTATCATTGAATCTTTGCTTGATAGTGTCTATCACGAAATAATAGATCTATTTCAATGCTCTTTGGCATACATTCAACAACTTGTCCCCTTTAGAAACCACCACTTATCAATATCTCTCGATAGATGCACCACTATCGAGACCTAAAACAGGTCTATTACTAGCTCAAGAGCTCTAACTGGGGCCTCTTATATGCTCACCAAATCACCCTCACAAGATAGTAGTTAGGAGTACGCAGAGGCTATAAACTAATCTAGCTAAATTATATGTTTGTATTGATTTATAGTCCAATGATCTTTTCCATTCCAACTTCAATAAAGGGATTATACTACACATATAGGTTACTTGTTGGGGGTAAAGGCACCTCCGCCGTGCCGCCCCGTGTATTACTACACTGACAGTACCCGCCACTGCACACTGCAGGTGGCGGGCGCCCGTCACGTCACTTTATTCTTTATTCTTTTAGTGACAGTTTGAATAAAGGAAGGCCGGGTCAGACATTGTGACTGTTGGAGTTCCCATTTATTGTCTCTCTCTTTCTTGCTCTTGCTCTCCCGCCATAGCTCGCGTGCAAGCTTTGATCCTTCTCACCTTTCAACTGGTATCAAAGCTTGGCATTCTCTTGCTCGAGCTCGACTCGGTGCTTCCCGACCTTCGCATCGACTCGCTTCACGCATTGGGTCTCCATCCCAGCAGCCATAACCAACCTCTCGAGCTCCCGACTCTCCCTGGCTTCCTCGAGCTCCCGACTCTCCCTGCTTCCCGAGCTCCATCCCGGCCTTCTTGAGCTTCATCAAGGCCTTGCCCTTGAGGTATTGCTTCAGCATTTGCAGGCATTTGAGTGTATTCTCAGTTTGAAACAGGGCAGGAACAAAGGGCATCCACTCTTATTGAGCTCCATAGCTCATATCTACCCTCCCCTTTGCATTGGGCCTTCATGGCTTGGTATGTGCCTACCTTGGGCCATTATTGAGCCCCCCCCAACCATCATAACTCCACATGATTGGCAGCAGCACTCCAGGCCTCAACACGCTGAATATGGCGCCCATTTTCAGGCTTTGACCTCCACATTTTAGAGCTGAATGCTTTGTTGCTCATGGAGCACTCATCATTGGCCTATTTGGAGGGTATTTGAGCCATTTTTTGGATGTCATTTTGATGCTTTGGCTTGACATTGAGGTTGAGAGCTGATCATTCTCAGTTTTGAAACTGTCATTCACTGCATAACAGTGCTGGAAACAGGGCAGCACCCCTGATATTGACATTTGTTGCTTATGCCTCATTCCATTGGAGCTATTTGATGCCCGTATGCGGTCTACTTCCTACCTGGATGTATTGGGGATGTATGCATTTGGTTTGACCATGATTTTGGCTTGAATTCGGGGCTGAAATCTACTGTTTAGAACAGTAAATACATGTTGGAATAAGAGTGGGCTGAAGGTACTTTACATGCTTTGGCACTTACCTACCGATACCAGATGTATGCTTTGAGCTTTGGCATGATGTCTCTGACATTTGGGGACGACTTGGAGCATATGTATGAGATTATGGGATGCTTTTGAGCTTTGCATTAGCTCCGTATTCATTGGCATTTGGACGGACTTGGCATGCTCGTGGACCGCCGCCTATGCCTCATGTCTCTGCTTTTGACAGTTAGGCTTTTGCATTACATGCTTTGGTTCGTGACATATGCTATTTGGTTCGTGTATGCCATACCGACATTTGGAGCTTGGATTTGGATGTATTTGAGCATTCCCGGCTTACTTGATTCACTGATCTTGGTTGCTATTTGGATGTCATTGAGTTGACCGAGAGCTTATTTGGGCTTATGTATTGCTTCATGGTTAATACGAACGGTGCTTCATGTATCTCATGCTCTCTTGGATGCGCTTGATGCATTGACATGGTCACTTATCACTGGTGCTTTCTCTTGGGTCGTTTGAGCTTCTGAGCTCGCTTTGTATGCCTTTTGTGCCAGTGGGAGCATTTTACATGCTTGCTTGACCTTTGACAATTGCATGCTATTGGAGCACTTACATGTATTTGGAGCAGTTTATGTCTTGAGCAACTACATACGCATTGAGACTTTGGGATCATACTCCGATCTTTATGGATATGCATTGATGTACTCTTGGTTCACAGGATGCTTATGAGCTGAGTCTCATATTTGGATCTTTCTCTTTGAGCAAACACCTATTTGTGTCAGGTTTTGGCAGTTACAGGAACACTTTGCCTAGAGTGTTTGGGGGTGTGCCTTTCACTTGCAGATGTTATTTTGACATGCTTCAGTGTTGAGCTCATGTTCTTTTCACTGTCATTGGCCTTGCTTATGTCTGTTTCATGACGGCTTTGGACCTAGCATTGTTTTCTTGACATTGGATCCAATTTTGGGACAGTTTGCTCTCTAGACTGCATACCTGCAATTTATTACAGCAAGCAATTATTGGTGGACTGAGTAGTATTTTTTATGCTAAAATATCCTGATTTGGTGTACCGCACCTAGTACTAAGTGGGCAGTATCTTTTGGCACACTTTTCTTGCCATTTGGAGCTCATTTCAGTGGATTTTGGGCATTTTCTGCAGTAAAACAGCCAGCAGTTTTACATTGTCTGTGCATTTCTAGCCTGCATTATGGCGTCCTCTTCGGCTGATAATGCCATATTTAACATCACAAAGTTGGATGGTACCAAATACTCTTATTGGAAAAGTCAAATTTGGCAGGTCTTGGTGCAGAAATCTCAGATTAAGCCACTTCGGTTGAGCGGGGAGCAGCCTGAAACTATGGACAATGACGACTGGCTTGAACTTGATGAGCTATGCAAGTCCACGATTGTATTGTCTATCACTAAACAGGTACATTATAATGTATTTGAGGAAGCACAGAGTGCATGGGATCTATGGAATAAGATCAAGAATCTTTATGATAAGAAAAGTCCGGCAAGTTAGAAGTATTGGTTGAAGCAACTTATGGATCTGCGCATGAAGGATAATGTGATTGTGTCTGCTCACTTGAGCCAGTTCCATGCTATACTGAGGAATCTGACTTCGCAGGATATCACTTTTGGAGAGGAAGTAACTCCTCTTTTCCTGCTTGGGACTCTGAATGAGTCATGGGATGTATTCCGCACTGCTCTTTGTGCCTCTAGTGCTACTCTAAAATTGGCAGATGTTGAGAGTGCTCTTCTTTAGGAAGAGGTGAATCGCAAAAACTTGGATGCCTCTCGTGGTAGTCATGCTTTGACAGTTAGAGGCAGGAATGACAGAAATGATCGTGGTAATAACCGTGGCCGTGACTCGCAGAAGGGTCGGTCTAAATCTCGTGGCAAGTCGCGTAGTAAGTCGCGTGGGTGCAATGCAAATGTCACTTGTCATCATTGTGGGAAAAAGGGCCATATTAGACCACAGTGTCATGAGTTGCGCAATGAGAAGCGCAAGGATAAGAGGAAAGATAAAGTGCAGGAGAAATCCTCTGATTGCAGCATAGTACCTGCAAAGTCCAGCGTCAAGATTGAGGAAATTAATGTCACGCAGACTGAGGAGTCCGATGGTGGTGATGAGTTTATACTTGCAGCTAGTTCTTCTGATGCTTCACACTTGACTGAGACATCTAGTATGTATGCACAGTGCTGGTTATTGGATTCAGGAGCATCCTTCCATGTGACGCCTTACCGTGAGTGGTTCCACTTTTACTGCACTATATTTGGTTCAATCAGACTTGGAGACGACAGGTCTCTTGACATTGTGGGCATGGGTGATATTCAGTTGCAGTTTTCCACTGGCAGTTCCTTTTTGCTCAGGGATGTACATCATGTACCTGTGCTTACGCGCAATCTTATGTTTGCAGGAAAGTTGGATGATGCAGGGTTTCATGTCTGTTTTGGGGATTCTTCCTGGAAGATTACCAAAGGCAGACTTGTGCTTGCTAGAGGCGCCAAGGCTGGCAGCCTCTATCCTCTTGTTGTATCTGGGTCTTCTGTAGACCATGTTTTGGCAGTGGGCTCTATCGCACATGTATCACTTTGGCATGCCCGTTTGGGGCATATGTCTTTGAAGGGAATGAAAATGTTATCTGGTTTGCAGTATCTTCCGCCTTTGGACTATGCACGTTTTGACTCGTGTGATCATTGTCTTTATGATAAGCAGAATAGGTCTACGCATAAGAAATCAGCTAGGCCACGCATGAGTGAGCCCTTGGCATTGGTGCATTCCGATGTTTGTGGGCCTATGCCTTGCATGTCTATGGGTGGTGCGAAGTACTTCGTTACCTTCATTGATGATTTCTCTAGGAAAGTGTGGGCTTATCCCATAAAGCAGAAGTCTGATGTCTTGGTAGCTTTTCAGAGATGGCTTGCTCTTGTTGAGAACCAGACTGGGTACAGGCTGAAATGCCTTAGGACAGATAATGGGGGAGAATATGTCTCGCATGCTTTTGAGCAGTTTTGTGATGACACAGGTATTAAGCGTCAGTTGACCGCCCCCTACACCCCACCCCAGAATGGTTTGGATGAGCGCATGAACAGGACTATTCAGGAGCATGTGCACTCTATGCTTAGCCATGCAGGCCTACCCCAGAGTTTTTGGGCTGAGGCAGTTAGTACGGCAATGCATGTCATAAACCGATCACCTTCCAGTGGATTGGATTTCCAGGTTGCAGAGGCAGTTTGGGCTGGTAAGCCACCCTCTTATGCGCATTTCCGTGTCTTTGGATGTGAGGCATTCTGCCATGTGCCCAAGGACAAGAGGAGTAAATTGGATCCAAAGAGCATTAAATGCATATTCCTTGGCTATGGTGAGTCAGGAGAGATGGGTTATTGCCTATGGGATCCGCAGGCGCGGAAAATAGTACGCAGCCATGATGTCGTCTTCCATGAAGAGAAGATGCACAGGCAGCCTGAGAAGGTGGTTGAGATCCGCAGAGTGATCTTTCAGGAGGAGCCTAGAGCTCCAGCACAGCCAGTAGTACAGCCTGCAGCAGTTCCTCCACAAGGCCAAGGTGTTGGACAGGCAGTTAGACAGGCAGCAGAGCCTGCGGTGAGACGGTCTGCTAGAGACAGACGCCCACCTAACAGATTTCAGCCCTCTATGCATTATGTTTTGGTTACAGATGCAGGAGAGCCTTTCACTTATGATGAGGCTATGCATAGGGGTGACAGTCACTCCTGGGAGAGGGCTATGCAGTCTGAGATAGACTCCCTGCATAAGAATGAGACTTGGGATTTGGTTGCCTTGCCTAAGGGCAAGAAGGCTTTGCCATGCAAGTGGGTGTACAAGTTGAAAAGTACCCCTGGACACCCCAAGTAGGCATACAAGGCTAGATTGGTAGCAAAGGGTTTTAAGCAGGAACATGGTGTGGACTTTGATGAGGTCTTCTCTCCTATGGTTAAGATGACCACCCTGCGCTTAGTCTTGGCTTTGGTTGCACAGCTTCACTTAGATCTATATCACATGGATGTCAAGACGACTTTTCTACATGGGGACTTGCATGATGAGATCTATATGGATCAGCCTAAGGGCTTTGCAGAACCTGGCAGGGAGCACCTAGTATGCAAGTTGAAGAAGAGCTTGTATGGCTTGAAGCAGGCCCCTAGGGAATGGTATCATAAGTTTGATGCCTTTATGCAGTCACAGGGCTACAGCAGGAGTGCTATGGATCCGTGTCTTTACAGAAGAAAGCCCGTGATGGCAGTTTGCTTATCTTGGTACTCTATGTTGATGATATGCTGATAGCAGGGAAAGCTCATGATGAGCTAGATGCTCTTAAATCTCAGCTGAAGAAGAGCTTTGAGATGAAGGATTTGACAGGCCTCACATATACTTGGGATGCGCATTAAGCGCGATAGGCATCAGGGGCTTTTGTATCTCTCACAGCGGGAGTACATTCATAAAGTCCTTGAGCGCTTCCGCATGCAAGAGACGTAAAGCCTATTGGTTGTCCATTACCTTCTTATGTGAAGGTATCATAGGCTGATTGTCCGCAGACAGATGAGCAGAGGGCCGAGATGGCCAAGATCCCTTATGCTTCAGCTGTGGGCAGTTTGATGTATGCCATGATAGCCACTGGTCCAGATATTGCGCATGCAGTTGGTATTGTGGCACGCTATATGGCTACACCTGGCAGTAGACATTGGGATGCCGTGAAGGGTATCATGAGGTACCTGAAGGGCACAGTAGATATGTGTATTTGCTATGGCAGCCAGGATACAGGGGTCGTGGGGTACACTGACTCCGATTATGCAGGACATGCAGATAGTAGGAAGTCCACTTCTGGCTATGTATTCACCTATGCTGGAGGGGTTGTCTCTTGGATGTCCAGGGTTCAGAAGTGTACGGCTTTGTCTACCACTGAGGCCGAGTATGTTGTAGCCCTGAGGCTTGCAAGGAGTCCATATGGTTAGGCCATCTAGCCTTGGGATTGATACTACACCTACACTACATTCGGATTCTATGAGTGCCATTCAGTTGGCTAAGAATCCGGTCTTCCATGCGAAGACGAAACACATTGAGGTGAGGTATCACTTCATACGTGGTGTCGTGGAGGATAGGTCTGTTGACCTTGTCAAGATCTCCACTGACGAGAATCCTATAGATGTGCTCACGAAGAGCCTCACTACTGAGCACTTTGCCTTCCTCAGGAGGTTGATGGGCATTGGATGAGATGTCGCCTTTCCTCATCCCTTGTACCTATGTACATTTGTACTGTCTTTTCTTTTTTTCTTTTCTCTCTCACTAAGGCAGATTCGCCTTTAAGTGGGAGGTTGTTGGGGTAAAGGCGCCTCCGCCGTGCCGCCCTGTGTATTACTACACTGACAGTACCCGCCACTGCACACTGTAGGTGGCGGGCGCCCGTCACGTCATTTTATTCTTTATTCTTTTAGTGACAGTTTGAATAAAGGAAGGCCCGGTCACACATTGTGACTGTTGGAGTTTCCATTTCTTGTCTCTCTCTTTCTTGCTCTTGCTCTCCCGCCATAGCTCGCGTGCAAGCTTCGACCCTTCTCACCTTTCATTACTAACACCTCGTTGCACACACATACAAAGCATTTTCCAACTAACTATTATGGCTCCTATAGCTCTCCTACACCCCGAGAAGATTGGCCCATGCACCATCTATACATGGAACATGATCGTGACATTGTCTCCTCTTTTGATAAAGTGTTCTAGGAGATATTTTAATTTCCTCACTTAATCAGTCCCCAAAGAAAATCATACTATCCTACAATTCAGGGATCCTTACATTCTCATCATTGTCAATAGCTTTAGCAACCAATTGCAATGCATCCAAGAGACTTCCTCTTCTTGATACCATATATAAGAATGCAAATGCAAGGTGTAATGTCATATGCTCAAACGAATTGACCACAAATCAGTCAACATACTGTGCGAAAAAAACATTCTTTTAATTATTATTTTCTAAGGTATGTTGTGTTGCTTAAAAACAATTACCAAAATAATTCATGTTATTATCTCATTAAAATATTAAATGAATCCTATATGCTTCATTTCAATGCACAAACACTTATATTTCTATGTAAAATTCTTGACATTTTAGCTTCTTTATGTGTTCCTTTATTATATAGAGCGCTTCCTATGTTTCATGATATTTTTACCATAAAAACACTCTCTAAGCAACCACTTTAATACACCAATGGATGTAGACTAAGGCTAACCTCATGTTCTATAGCCATTATACACTCATGGACCTTTCCCTAAATTTTAGTAATTTTTCTCACCCTTAAACTAAATTTTTCATTAATCTATTTTTAAATGATTTTTAATCATTTATTTTGATATTAATTACTATTTTTTGTAATTTTGAAATTTAGGAAGCTTATTTGGATTTTAATTTAGCAATATATTCAATATGACTCCATAGAAACACCATTTAAATCATAAAAATCCATGAAATTATCATTTTCTACTAAATCTCACATTGCGAATTTTAGGGCTTTGATTCCCCTTATGTGATTTGCTGAAAATCACTGATTATTCTACAATTTCTTATATATTTTATTCTATAATTTCATACGTATTCAAGCATGTTCTAACATTTCCAATCGTTTTTTATCATAAGAATGAAAGATTCACCATAAAGTTCAATAAAATATCGCTTGTGCCATAATCCGGATATGGATGCATCATATTTCAAATATGAGAAGCCATTGATGCTCTTTTACAACTAGAGATGCCTTCTTTTTTGCACTTCCTTGATCCATCCCTCGCATCTTGTCTCTTGAATTGGCACCCATTCTCCCTCATCCTCTTAGCCCATATGAACCATGTTTATGGCGAGAGAGAAAGAGAAAAGAGAAATACTAAAATCTAAACTTTTCATAGAGTGCATCAAACCTTGCATGGTTTGTGTTATAAAATCCGAGATACACGCTTGACTTTCTTATATACTTTAAATATATATGGCAAATATTATGTTGGCACAAAGGGAGAATAGATGAGAGAAAAGAAAGATGTAGAGAGAGAGGTAGAGAAATTGGCAACACACTAGGGACTAGAAGATGGGCTTGTCCCCCCCCCTTGTGGAGTTATATTATTGACAAGGAGCAAGCTCCTCCGTTACACATAAGCCAATTCTTACTTGTAGATCTTGGAAACAAGATCACGGTTCCCTACATGATATACAACTGGTGGCTAACACTTGAACAACTTGGAAGTTGGCACCTTTTGATCCTTCTTGAGTCTCCTTCTCTCCTACACAATATGTGTAGGGCTCTCCTCTTGGCACTTGATTTCAGGAGAGCTTCTGCAGCACTTGCACCTTCTCTTCTGCTCTTGGAACTTGATTTCAGCAGAGCTTCCACAGTACTTGATTTCAACAAGGCTTCCACAACACTTGCACCTTCTCTTCTCCTCTTGGATACATGCAAAGTAATGCTTTCTTCACCTCTCCCTTAAATCCAAGGAGAGCCTCCTCTTTTATAGAGCTTCTCTTCTTGGAGAGAAAGTTGAGTTGATCTTCATGCAAGATGTGGTTATTCCACTCTACATCACTAATTTCAAGATATCTCTTTGTGTGTTGTTTGGATGAAAAAACGTCCAACACGAAAGTTATAGATCTCGTTGTTTCCAATAACCCACACAGCCTGTTTTTAGAGATCGTTTTTCTATTTCAGGATACTTTAAAAATGGATTTTTCAAAAAATAGCTTTTTAAACTGTACTCTTAACTTGTGGTCCATGCAACCACCTTGAGTCCTAGATAAGGAGAGTTCATTAGATTGCCTTGGGCCTCAACCTTAAGATTGAATTCCACACAAAATCTTGTGTCATTTTAGACCTTAGAAAGAGAAAATCACTTCTCTCCTCACCTCCAGAGGATCATGTATCTCGTCTTTCTTGATGAGAGAATTGTGATTGCATTCACTCCAGGTCACCGTGGTAGAGCATCTGCTACCACATTCTTAGTTCCAGATGTGTGAAGGATTTGAAAATGAAACATAGATAAGAAATTTTCCTAACGCATCCGTTTCTTTGTGAGCTTCTTCTAAGTGAGAAAGTATCTTAGACTTTGGTGATCTGTTTTAATAACAAAATATGCACCAAGTAAATAGTGTTTCCATGATTGAAGAGCATGTATCATCTCCATAAGCTCTTTCTCATATACTGGAGCATGTAGCTCATGGTCCTTGGGGCATCGGCTCTCAAATGCTATTGCAGGATGCTCTTTGTTAAGCATAGCTCCAATGCAATCCCCAAAAGCATCGCAGTGAACTTAAAAAGGTTTTTGAAGATCTGGAACTATGAGAACTGGTTCTTGAGTCACAAGAAACTTAATTCGTTCAAAGGCTTGTAGTTTCTTTGATCCCCAACAAAAAGGCATTCTCTTCTTAGTAAGGTCATGTAAAGGAGATGCAACATTCGCAAAACCTCATATGAACCTCCTATAGTATGAACATAGGCCCAATAAACTTCTAACTTCATGTACAGAAGTAGGTGTAGGCCATTTTCACCAAATTGTGAGAAACAATATGGCCTAAGTAATGAATTTATGAAAGGTAAAATTCACTCTTCTTAGCATTGACCTATAGTCTATGCTTGCAAAGATTTTGAAAAATAATAGACATATGCTTTCTATGCTCTTCTTCAGAATGTGAAAATACTAGAATGTCATCAAAGAAGACACCTGTGAACTTTGAGTGAGGTCTAAAAATTCTCTCTATCATTTGATTGAATGTGGTAGGTGCATTAAAGAGAGGGGTTCTTTTAAAGTTTGAGACTTAGAAGCATTAGTTGGTATTGTGTGTTCATTAGAGGCACCAAGTGCCCTTGAATCATTAGTTTCTTTTGACTCTCTCACAAAAATCATATACGCAGAAATAGCTTTCTTCATTTCTTTAGAAATTCTAACATGACTAACCATTGGCACAGGCCAATCTCCAGCATCAGCAATGCATACTATGTTCCAATCCTTGAATTGAAATGAAAGGGTCTTCTTAACATAATCGGGAAGAGGTCTAATCTTGTAATGCCAAGGCATGCCTAAGATAACATCACAGTTACCTATGGGTGCAAGTAGAAAAGATTCTTGGCCACAGTAATCCCCAATTCTAAGATTCAACTTTCCTTGAATAGGATTAGAATTGGTTGTAAGTCCTTCAAATGTCAAACTTGATCCAATTGGTGTTCCCAATCGATCCAGTGGATTTTGTAGCCTTTCAATAGTATCTGCTGACACAAAGTTATCTGTGGACCCTGGATCAAAGAGTATCAAAACTCGTTGATTTGTTGAGTGTCCCCAAACCCTTTAAGAGTTGTCTTTTCTTCTCATTTGAATGAGTGTTAGTTTGCATATCCAGAAAAGAATTTGAGGATGGCAGAGGAGGATCTTTAACCACATTTGCTTCCTTCCTTTTGTGAGAACAATCAGGCTCCATATAACCACAAAGAAAGCACTTTCCTTCCTCTTTGTACTTTTGTATCTCAGAGGGTGAGAGATACTTGTGCTTCTTCTTGTTACCCTCTGGCTTTGAATATTTATCATGGGTAAAGGTAGTTCTTCTTTGATTAGTCTTGTCTCTTGGTTGATCATAGAGCTACTCTTGTCTAGCTTTATAAGAACTCATCTCCAACTTTCGAGATGTACGAGGTGTATGCAAACTTTTAGCTATGATGGCAGACTCCATAATGCGAGATAAGGTTTCATGTGGATACACCTTCATGGTTCTATGTAAATGAGGGAGTAGGAAAACTTCAAACTTCCTTTTCTTCTCTTCATCACTGATCTCCATGAAATGAGTAACCTTGAGAAGAGTAGATCAAAACTCGTCCACATAACTAATGACCTTTTCATGCTCTTTCTAGCCTAGTCAATCCCACTCCTTCTTGATATCATTCTCAAAATCAAGAGTTAAGAACTGAGCATAAAACTTCTTCTTGAAATTTTCCCAATACGTAGGTTTCCTTCCCTCCAAAATGAGAGTCAACCACCAATTGCTAGTGGTGTCTTTCAAGTGCATGCCTACATGCCTTAGCTTGGACTTTTCTGAGAAATTACCATCAGAAAAAGCAACTTTAAATTGCCTGACAAAGGCTAACGCCTTAGTAGGATCTCTCTTACTGAAGTAAGAGTCAAACTTTATGTCCTTATCCCCAGACTTGAAAGTCTTAGTCTTCTTAAGATTGCTCCTCTTATGGTTCCTCTTTGTCTGTTTGCGGATTGCACGAGACTTAGAACCAAGAGAGTAGAAACTAGAAGATGATGAGGAGGAGGAAGAACTTGAGTAATAAGGGGAGTAGCTGGTTTCTGAGGGAGATGACTTCCTCCTTATCTGCCTCACTCGAGGTGAGGTCTTTTTACTCTTCTTGACCCGAGAATCCTTCTTCCTTCTAGGAAACTTCTCAGCAATTGGATGCTTTGCATCTTTACCATCAATTGGTGCAATGGTGTTTCCTCCAGTATCACCATCTTTTGGAGGGTTCGGTCTTTTATAAGTAGCTTCTTCCCTTGCCCTTAAGCTACCAATCAATTGACATACTTCGAGAATCTCCAACAAGCTACAATACTTTGTCAATTGAGCTTTTAATTCCTCACTTGTAGGTGCTTCATCAGTTGCCATCTTTACCTTCTTCTTGCAAGGACCACCTTTACTTTGAGAAAAGCAAAGAGACCTACTTTGATACTACTGTTATAGAATCCAAAATACACGCTCGACTTTCTTATATACCTAAAATTTATATGGCAAATATTATGTTGGCACAGAGGGAGAATAAATGAGAGAAAAGAAAGATGTAGAGAGAGAGGTAGAGAAATTGGCAACACACTAGGGACTGGAAGATGGGCCAATCCCCCCCCCCCTCTTGTGGAGTTATATTATTGACAAGGAGCAAGCTCCTCCGTTACACATAAGCCAGTTCTTACTTGTAGATCTTGGAAATAAGATCAAAATTCCTTGCATGGTATACAATTAGCTAACACTTGCACAACTTGGAAGTTGGCACCTTTTGATCCTTCTTGAGTCTCCTTCTCTCCTACACAATATGTGTAGGGCTCTCCTCTTGGCGTTTGATTTCAACAGAGCTTTCGCAGCACTTGCACCTTCTCTTCTCCTCTTGCAACTTGATTTCAGCAGAGCTTGTGTAGCACTTGATTTCAGCAGGCCTTCCACAACACTTGCACCTTCTCTTCTCCTCTTGGATACATGCAGAGTGATGCTCGCTTCACCTCCCCCTTACACCCAACGAGAGCCTTCTCTTTTATAGGCTTTCAAGAGCTTCTCTTCTTGGAGAAAGAGTTGAGTTGATATTTATGCAAGATGTGGTTGTTCCACTCTGTATCACTAATTTCAAGATATCTCTTTGTGTGTTGTTTGGATTAAAAAACATCTTGAAAAAACATCAAACACAAAAGTTGTAGATCTCGTTGTTTTTGATAACACGTGAGACCCATTTTTAGAGATTGTTTTTCTATTGTGAGATACTTTAAAAATGGATTTTCCAAAAAATAGCTTTTTCAACTGTACTCTTAACTTGTGGTCCATGCAATCACCTTGAGTCATAGATAAGGAGAGTTCATTAGATTGCCTTGTGCCTCAACCTTAAGATTGAATTCCGCACAAAAGCTTGTGTCATTTTAGACCTTAAAAAGAGAAAATCACTTCTCTACTCACTTCTAGAGGATCACGTCTCTCGTCTTTCTTGATGAAAGAATTCCCTCTCTCATCTTTCTTAATGAAAGAAAATACCTTAAACCTTGAATTGTAGGGGAGAGGATGACCCCAAATGAATGCAATTCTCATTACACACATGTAAACATTCAAAGGCATCCCTAGATGCACATATAAATACGTATATACATTCCTAATGCACTTCCTCTTCTTAGAACTCAATCCATCTTCATTTATGTGTAGCTCCTTGGTTCTTGTGTATACTCTTACACTTGGGAGACACTTCTTTTCCCCTTCATAACTTATACTGCTTGTACCAGATATCCTTGTCACAGTGCTCTGATCACCCCATTAAGTGATGCACTAGGAATACTAGTCTCTAAATGGTCTCATGGCCATGCCAGATCATCATAAACACTTAAAGAAAAGTGAGTCATTAAGTTATTGACATGAATTTATTAAATAGAGAATGAGTAATAAGCAATCAATTTAGTGACAGTTTAGAGCGTTTGGGAGTGTAGAATTTAAGAAATCCATGGCTAGGGGGAGGAAGCTTGATTCTAATAGTTGTGAATCTCCAATTTTAGAGAAAAAAATGGAACCCAAAATAATTTGCACCCCCCCTGTGCAGGACATGGTTCTTTTTAGCCTCTTTGTGTTGGAGCAATTGGTTGGTGACTAGCTCTAGATCTCTATTAGGTTATGTTTGGCCTATCCCTTGTGGGTTTCACGCCTTGATTTTGTCAAGGGTAGGGTGAGAGATGGTTGTGTGCTTTGTTGTGTATTCTGATTTGTAGCAGCTTGATGCTCTTGATAGTTTCTTTTTGTGTGGATCAGTTTTTGGATTCGATGGGATGAGTTGCCCTATTCCGTGATCATCAATGAGGGTGCGATTTAACCATTGGAAAATGCCAAATAGGTGTGACTGATGCAAATTTAAAGAGGAATTTAAAGACAGATAGATGTGGAAGACGTGTATCCAACGATTTTAAATGGCAGTGGAAGATAGAAATTCAAATTACTTCAAAAGATCAACCTTCACAATAGTTATGGATTTTTCATCATTTTTCCAGGTGTCGCATCAAAGTAGGACAAGTTCTTGGCCATTCAAGACTTCAAGGCGGACGTGTAGAAATTTTCGAATCACCAATTAGGTGCTAGACATGGGACGAGCTAGAGCCAGGCACACTAGGACAATCAAAATAGTGGCCAAACATGACTGGGCATGGCCTTTGAGCCTTTGGGAGGGGGGACTTGTGACAATTTGGAGAGAGGGGGGATTGGAGTTAAAGAAGAAGCTAAGAGGGGGGATTGGAGGCAAAGAAGAAGCTATCACTTTGATCATTCCTGAAGATTTCTCCAATTTTTCACTTCCTCTCGCTTGTCTCTACATGAAGAATGGTTGTCGGGTTGAAGAGATGGGAATTTAGTTATTCTCTCTCCTCTCTCTCTCTCTCTCTCTCTCTAAGAGGCAATTCATGCAGGTGGAAGAAAGAGAAGAATGAGATGAAGAATGCTTGTCCACCATGTACTAAATTGTTGCAAAATGCTGAGAATCGATGTTCCATGCTGTGTAGAGATTGATGATGGGTTCAATGGCTGTCCAAGCATTCAATTTTTGTAACTTGAAACATGCAATTTAATTGTATGTCTACTTTTTGAGGAAAATTTGCTTGTTTTTTACTGTTTATGATTCAAATGAAGTGTGCATGAAATGAAAATTTGCATGAACCTTGTCTGGCATGCCTTTGAGGGCTACAAGTGATAATATGCAAAACATGTAATTAAATGTGGTTGTTATTAATAATTAAAAGTCCAAAATGCAATACTGAAGCAAAAATAAGAGTTTTTGCCATTCCAGGTGTAGGGAATCATGTTATTATGGAATGGAATGAAGGATAATGGTGAATCTTAGTAATTCTAATTAGGCTAAATTTAAAAATTAGAAAATAATACCAATTTATTATTAAATCAATCAAGAGAAATAAAAATGGATTTTGAATGGAAAATTTAGATTTCATACACTAGAAAATTACAAAAAATTATAAATATGTTTGTGGACGTATAGTGGGCCTAAGGCATGAGTTCTAGCCTCATTTTCATGTTATCGTGCATGATTTATTGCTCTTCAAATAAGAAAATTGCATGAAAACATTCTCTACACCTACCATCGCAAGGATAACGTTAAACGGTAGGGAGAGAGAGATTTATGAGTGTTGAATATAAGCTGAAATCTAATTTCTATGATGCACTTTATATATAGGACATGTTTATTTTGAAAGTTAAAGGGTTTTTCAGCACGAGTATACTCAGTGTTGTTCCCTTTGCAACGAAGAAAATGCATTAGTATGAAAGCATGAAAAGAACTATTTGTGTATTGTCACCATGCTCTTTTGAATCAATAAAATGGTTGAGCATGATAGATCAGCCAATCTTGCATTGCATTCATTACATGGTATTGGAAATATATATCCTAGATGCATAGCACCTACTTTTACAAACATTGACCCATGGTGAGGGTGAGGAGTCCTAAGCTATAGGGTTAGTGATCCATTTCCTTTGGGTGACTTATTCAAAGAGGATTATAATTTATTTCTTGGAACTGTCAATTAAAAGAGAGGACTATGTGTCATATGTGATTTAATTTTGGATGGCAGTGTATCTTCGGGCCAATCATCGAGGTGCTAGAGAGCCATAGTAGGCCCGTAGTAGTTAGATGAGGGGTGATCCATGTGTATGTGATATGATGTGATTGGGTACTCCTTGTGAGGAGTTGGGAAGGAATTTGTTAGACTATAAATGATGCAAATGCATGTTTAAGTTAGATCAGTGAGTATAGCCTCCAAATGCTCCTAACTGCAAGGTCGTAGGGTGTTTTGGTTGAGCACAGAGGCCCCAGTATAGCCTTAGAGCTAGTGTCGGGCCCATTTTTGGTCCATGCTACTTGAAAAAACCCCAAAAGAGCCTCTAGGGGAAAAATCTTAAGTGGTGGTCTTAACTACCTACCTAATTTAGTTTAAGTTAGATAAGTGAGTATAGCCTCCAAATGCTCCTAACTGCAAGGTCGTAGGGTGTTTTGGTTGAGCACAGAGGCCCAGGTATAGCCTTAGAGCTAGTGTTGGGCCCATTTTTGGTCCATGCTACTTGAAAAAACCCCAAAAGAGCCTCTAGGGGAAAAATCTTAAGTGGTGGTCTTAACTACCTACCTAATTTAGGACAATTGAACCATGAATTCCTATTAGGGAGGACTCTTATAGCTTGGTCTTTCATTATCAAATACTTTTGATTCATCACTTATTATAGACTTCACCATGACTTGATGCTCAAGCATGTAAAAAGGAAGGAGTTGAGCATAGTGACCTAAGGAGAACAGGGCATCGGCCTTTAGTCCCGACTTGGTACCCAAGAACCTACCAAGCCCTCGCAAGGTGACCCTTAATCCTTTTCTTGTACTCACTTTTATTTTTTCTCCAACCTTCCTTATCTATTTTTTCTAGCTAGACATCACCCTCAGGAAGACAAGGCATCAACCTTGGGTCTTGACTCATCCCTAGAAACCTACCAGGCCTTTGCAAGAAAATGATCATCCACTCTTTGATTTTTCTTTTGTTTCATTTCTTTTCCTTTTGTTCATGGGTTAGAACCCTTTTTTACATACCTCTCTATATTGTATTCTTCAGATATGTGCATGGTTTCTTCTCTTTCTTTTATGTAGCAAGCTTCTCTAGCTGCCTCACAACTAACATAAACTCCTACAAACGGCTTTCTAGCAAGCTAGTAGAACATGGTCACTAGGACTACCTTCTAAAATAGTACTTAGAGTGCTCAACAATGTCTTCACATGAGGCAGACAACCACTTAGACCTCCCCAGACATACCTATCCTAACCCTAGGACTTTATGCCTTGACTGCCAATCCCCAACAAAAGGAAAATCCTCACATACACATAACGATTTAGCATAAAGGAAAGGAACTTGTAAAGGAAGGAGATCACCTAGACTTGGCCACAAGAAGCTTCGGTGCAGCAAGAGGCTCATTCTAAGTACTCCGTTAGACCTAATTGGTACAATACTAAATCAAAAAACATTAACCGTTAATACATGGTCCTCTTGGCCTAATGAAATATAACATGTCACAACACATGAGTTGGCCCTCTTGGCCTAATGAAATATAATATGTCACAACACATGAGCTATCCCTCTTGGCCTAAAGTTAAAAAACCAATATGGCTTATACACATCCCTCCTTGGAGTAGTACTGACATACAATAGGACACTCTATTCCAAGGCAAAAAGAGGGCTCCTAGCCCTAAACTAAATGCATCAAATTATGACTCATACCTCTTGCATATACAAAAAGAGGTGTATGCATAAAATGTCATCTGACCACCCTATGGGTCCAAGATAACAATGGTAAATGGATCTTAGTTACTCTTTGCAGCATTACCCACACTAACCATTGCCTGCCATATAAAGCATGTTCTGATCAAAGTCCCCATAATCAACCAAGTCCTATCTCATCATCAATGGAGAGTTCTAAACAAAGACCACAGTTGAAAAAGAGGTCTTCTTTTTAATCATAATTTGCTAATGAATCAGAACACTGATTCCAATATCATGGAATGAGCTGAAGAGACACTCTATCAAACATGTCAATCAGGTTCATAGCAACACGACAATACATACAAAGAATGGGACTCCATATTTTGTACAACCCATTCAATTGATTGAAAACCAATTGGGAATCCCCTTCTACTAGTAACTAGTGAATACCTCATTTCTTAGCAATATTCAATCCCATGATCAAGGCTTTATATTTTGCCATATTATTAGTAAATCCTACCCCAATGTAGGTGGCTAATTTCATCATGATTCTATGTCATGGATCTCTAATGACTACCCCAATACTCCCTTTCTTATTGGGACCCCTAGATGCTCCATCAAAATATGATGTATATGTCCATAAAGGGTTCATGCATCCGGCCATTGTGTTGACTCTTTTATTTGTAACTATGATAGTCAAAATTTAGCATATGCAGAGGATGAACCAAAGGATCTATCCCACCTTCTTTGTTGAATCCAATAGGGATGCTTGTCAAAATCCTTAAGCAGTGATGGCAAAGGACTTTAATCTCTCAGACAAATGTCATTTTCTCTTGCTCAATCACTTTATAATCTTGCTCCACCAAACAAGTCTTCCATGATGGTATCTTTTTTCCAAATATGGGTATTCTAAGTAGGGAATTAGCCACCCCATCAACCAACTTTTAGTCTCTCTTGCAGGTTTCAAATTAGTCCAGTCTTGACCTGCAAGATAGTTATCTCATCATTATGCCTAAATATAATAAGGTTTAATCTTATTTAGATTAACCTTTCTTTTAAACTTCGCTGCTTCCAAATCTACTAGTAATGTTGTGGACTTTTTTTAAATATTCTAACTATTTTGTAGAGACCCATCCCACTTAGGTTCTAGTTTTCCTAGAAACATCTCCCTACGTGCATCATAGTATAAAACTAACTATCCTTTCTTGAAGGTATACTTCTTTGCTTTTAAATCATGAAGCTTCTTTATTCGATGCTTAGCTACCCCTTGATGTAATAGACTCTACAAATTGAGCTCATAAAAGTGTGCTAAAGTCATATAAGCTCTCAAAGGGCGCATCTTCAATCCCCAAATAATGGTTAATTGCAAATCTTATAGTCGGTAACTCGATCTCTAGGGATAGTACACACCTCTCACCATAAACTAACTCGAATGGGGATAGTATGCACTCCTCACCATATAAACTAATTTGAATGGAGTGTGGCCGGTAGCTCACTTAAAGATTGTATTATATGCCCACACTGCCACATACAATTTCTTATCCCAATCTCATTTCTTCTTTGATACTATCTTCAATAGAATACCCACAAGCTGTTTATTAGTACTTTCAACCTGCCCATTTACTTGTGGATTATAAGCTATCGTTTTATTATGTTTAATTTACCATACTTTAGTCAGGCTCTTAATTACCTTATTAAGAAAATGGGTTTCGCGATTTAACACAACCACTTTCTGAAATAAACAATTTGCCACTATATATACATCTTATGTGCAAAGGATGATGGGGTAATGGGACCCATGAAATCAATGCCCCACTTCTCAAATGGTAGTATACCCATAATACAAGTCAATGAGCACTTCTTATTCTCCATAATATCATGTCTTTGACATACATCACATCTAGACTTGGCATATGCAAATGCATCTTGGAAAATGGACGGCTACCAATATCCATCTCTTAAATCTTTTTGTGCAATCAACTATCCAGCAAAGCGTGATGGGACCTCAAATGGGCCGGCACTAGCTATGGCACTAGCTGCGGACCTCATGCTCATAATAGACAAACACACCCACACGGCCTCATGGGCCAAGAGCGTCTATCTGCTACTAAAGGACGAACTGTCCTAAAGCCTAATCTATGCGTTTATAGTTTTGTAGTCCAACGTTTCCCTTTCTATAAACTCCATAGAGGGAGAACCCATACACATTGGCAATAAATGCCACAATAATCACATACATGGGAGGCAACCTCTCAGTGGAATCACTGCGGCCCCATTGCAGCTCTCCTACATGGCACGGAGGATTAGCCCCTTGATGGGCTTCTCAACATATAGAACAAACGAACAAACTCCACTCTTTCATTTTGAATGTATTCCAGGAGATACCATGTGTCCTTACCAAATAATTCCCCAAGAGATGAACATCTATCCTACGGCTTAGGTTGCCTCTCCACACTCAAGCGTGGGTCATCATAATCGAAAACAGGTGCTATGCATCTAGTCTTTTGTATTTTGATACCATGGTTGACATGCACATGCAAAAGTGGATGATCCTAAAGTGCTCAAACATAACTTTCAATCAGAAACGTGCTATGCACAACCAGGCTTTCCAATTCTCATTCATTAACTCATTGCGTCAATGTAAGGATAGCACCAATATAGCACTCGTGCTACTACCCTCTCGATTAACATACATAGACTCTATGTCATGAAATGCATCAAAAAATCAGCCATAATCAACACACTAATCGCACCATTCAAACATCCCCCCTACGTTTAGGTATTGCTTTCGTTGCATAGGTTCATTTTGTCATGTTTTAATGTATGAAAAGCAATAAATCACAAACTTTGACAAGGAGATAGGGAAAATTGAGGCTAAACCTCATGCTTTGCCACTACCATACATCCACAAACAATCATTATACTTTTCCTTATTTTTGTGAGGCGTATTTCTATTTTTCCCCTTATTTTTTCCATTTTCCTGATTAATTTGGCAATAAAATATGTTTTTTTTTTAAAAAAATTTCAATCACTTTAGCATACTAACATTCAATTGATTTTCCATTTTCCCCCCATGGAAACACATTTCACCTATCCAAAACGATAAAACTATCATTTTACCACTTAAACACCGCATTTCAGGTTTACGGAAATTAAATAGCGCATGTAAATCATTGAGAAATCAAGATTTTTTTATAAACATCAATTAATCATGATGCAACCAGCACTCACACAAATTTTCATCCAATAAGAACATCATTACCATCATAAACTATAAAAAAACCTTCATTTTCTTCATAAAAATGGTCATACCATGTTTTTACGGAACACGAGATGCATTAATGAAAGGTGAGAAGGATCGAAGCTTGCACATGAGCTATGGTGGGAGAGCAAGAGCAAGAAAGAGAGAGACAAGAAATGGGAACTCCAACAGTCACAATGTGTGATCGGGCCTTCCTTTATTTACTAGTCACTAAAAATGAATGTAAAGAATAAAGTGACGTGACGGGCGCCCGCCACCTACAGTGTGCAGTGGCGGGTACTGTCAGTGTAGTAATGCATGGGGCGGCATGACGGAGGCGCCTTTACCCCAACAACCTCCCACTTAAAGGCGAATCTGCCCCAGTGAGAGAGAAAGAAAAGAAAAAGACAGTACAACTGTACATAGGTACAAGGGATGAGGAAAGGCAACATCTCATCCAATGCCCATCAATCTCCTGAGGAAGGCAAAGCACTCAATAGTGAGGCTTTTCATGAGCAGATCTGCAGGATTCTCGTCAGTGGAGATCTTGACAAGGTCAACAGACTTGTCCTCCACGACACCACGTATGAAGTGATACCTCACCTCAATGTGTTTTGTCTTCGCATGGAAGACCGGATTCTTAGCCAACTGAATGGCACTCATAGAATTCGAATGCAGTGTAGGTATAGCATCAATCCCAAGGTCAGCAACAACTAGATGGCCTAGCCATATGGCCTCCTTGCAAGCCTCAGTGGCTGCAACATACTCGGCCTCAATGGTAGACAAAGCTGTACACTTCTGAACCCTGGACATCCAAGAGACAGCACCTCCACCATAGGTGAATACATAGCCAGAAGTGGACTTCCTACTATCTGCATGTCCTGCATAATCGGAGTCAGTGTACCCCACGACCCCTGTATCCTGGCTCCCATAGCAAATACACATATCTGTTGTGTTCCTCAGGTACCTCATGATACCCTTCACGGCATCCCAATGTTTCCTACCAGGTGTAGCCATATAGCATGCCACAACACCAACTACAAAGGCAATATCTGGACGAGTGGCTATCGTGGCATACATCAAACTGCCCACGGCTGAAGCATAAGGGATATGGGCCATCTCGGCCCTTTGCTCATTTGTCTGCGGACAATCGGCCTGTGATACCTTCACATAAGAAGGCAGTGGACAGCCAATAGGCTTTACGTCCTGCATGCGGAAGCGCTCAAGAACTTTATGAATATACTTCCTCTGTGACAAGTAGAGGAGTCCTTGATGCCTGTCGCGTCTAATGCGCATACCAAGTATGTGAGAGGCCTGTCCCAAATCCTTCATCTCAAAGCTCTTCTTCAGCTGAGATTTAAGAGCATCTAGCTCATCATGAGCTTTCCCTGCTATCAGCATATCATCCACATAGAGTACCACAATAAGCAATGAACCATCACGGGCTTTCTTCGTGTAAAGACACGGATCCATAGCACTCCTGTTGTAGCCCTATGACTGCATAAAGGCATCAAACTTATGATACCATTCCCTAGGTGCCTGCTTCAAGCCATAAAGACTTTTCTTCAACTTGCACACTAGGTGCTCCCTGCCAAGTTCTACAAAGCCCTTAGGCTGCTCCATATAGATCTCATCATGCAAGTCTCCATGTAAGAAAGCCGTCTTGACATCCATCTGATATAGATCTAAGTCAAGCTGAGCAACCAAAGCCAAGACCAAGCGCAGGGTGGTCATCTTAACCACAGGAGAAAAGACCTCATCAAAGTCTACACCATGCTCCTGCTTAAAACCCTTTGCTACCAATCTAGCCTTGTATGCTAGCTTGGGGTGTCCAGGGGTACTTTTCAGCTTGTACACCCACTTGCATGGCAAAGCCTTCTTGCCCTTATGCAAGGCAACCAAATCCCAAGTCTCATTCTTATGCAAGGAGTCGATCTCATACTGCACAGCCCTCTCCCAAGAGTGATTGTCACCCCTGCGCATAGCCTCATCATAAGTGAAAGGCTCTCCTGCATCTGTAACCAAAATATAATGCATAGAGGGCTGAAATCTATTAGGTGGACGTCCCTCTCCCAGGAGTGACTGTCACCCCTGCGCATAGCCTTATCATAAGTGAAAGGCTCTCCTGCATCTGTAACCAAAATATAATGCATAGAGGGCTGAAATCTATCAGGTGGACGTCCCTCTCCCAGGAGTGACTTTCACCCCTGCGCATAGCCTCATCATAAGTGAAAGGATCTCTTGCATCTGTAACCAAAATATAATGCATAGAGGGCTAAAATCTATCAGGTGGACGTCTGTCTCTAGCAGACCGTCTCACTGTAGGCTCTGCTGCCTGCCCAGCTGCCTGTCCAACACCCTGACCATGAGCATCTGCTGCAGCTGTAGGCTGTCCAACTGGCTGTGCAGGAGCTCTAGGATCCTCCTGAAAGATCACTCTGCAGATCTCAACCACTTTCTCAGGCTGCCTGTGCATCTTGTCTTCATGGAAGACTACATCATGGCTGCGTACTATTTTCCGCGCCTGCGGATCCCATAGGCGATAGCCCATCTCTCCCAAATCACCATAACCAAGAAAGATGCATTTAATGCTCTTTGGATCCAACTTACTCCTTTTGTCCTTGGGCACATGGCAGAATGCCTCAGATCCAAAGACACGGAGATGCGCATAAGAGGGTGGCTTACCAGCCCAAACTTCCTCTACAACCTGGAAATCCAATCCACTAGAAGGCGATCGGTTTATGACATGCACCGCCGTACTAATTGCCTCAGCCAAAAAGCTCTGTGGTAGGCCTGCATGGCTAAGCATAGAGTGGACACGCTCCTGAATAGTCCTGTTCATGCGCTCAGCCAAACCATTCTGGGCGGGGGTGTAAGGGGCGGTCAACTGACGCTTAATACCCTTGTCATCACAAAACTACTCAAAAGCAGGTGAGACATATTCTCCCCCATTGTCAGTCCTAAGGCATTTCAGCCTATACCCAGTCTGGTTCTCAACAAGAGCAAGCCAACGTTGAAAGACTGCCAAGACATCGGACTTTTGCTTTATGGGATAAGCCCACACTTTCCTAGAAAAATCATCAATGAAGGTAACAAAGTACTTTGCGCCACCCATAGACATACATGGCATGGGCCCAAAAACATCTGAATGCACGAAAGCTAAGGGCTCACTCATGCATGGCCTACCCAATTTCTTATGCGTAGACCTATTCTGCGTACCATAAAAACAATGATCACACGAGTCAAAACATGCATAGTCCAAAGGCGGAAGATACTGCAAACCAGATAACATTTTCATTCCCTTCAAAGACATATCCCCCAAACGGGCATGCCAAAGTGATACATGTGGGATAGAGCCCACTGCCAAAACATGGTCTACAGAAGACCCAGATACAACAAGAGGATAGAGGCTGCAGCCTTGGCACCTCTAGCAAGCACAAGTCTGCCTTTGGTAATCTTCCAGGCAAAATCCCCAAAACAGACATGAAACCCTGCATCGTCCAACAGTCCAACAGACATAAGACTGCGCGTAAGCGCAGGTACATGATGTACATCCCTGAGCAAAAAGGAACTGCCAGTGGAAAACTACAACTTAATATCTCAATAGCCCACAATATCAAGAGACTAGTCATCTCCAAGTCTGACTAATCCAGATACAGTACGGTAAGAGTGAAACCACTCACGGTAAGGCATCACATGGAAGGACGCACCTGAATCCAATAACCAGCACTATGCATACATACTAGGTGTCTCAGTCAAGTGTGAAGAATCAGAAGAACTAGCTGCAAGTATGAACTCATCACTACCATCGAAATCCTTGATCTGCATGACATTAATTTCTTCAATCTTGATGCTGGACTTCGCAGGTACTATGCTGCGATCAGAGAACTTCTCCTGCACTTTCTCTTTGCCCTTATCCTTGCGCTTCTCATTGCGCAACTCATGACACTGTGGTCTGATATGGCCCTTTTTTCCACAATGATGACAAGTGACATTAGTGTTGCGCCCACGCGACTTACTACGCAACTTTCCACGAGATTTAGACCGACCCTTCTGCGAGTCACGGCCACGGTTATTACCACGATCATTCCTGTCATTCCTGCCTCTAACTGTCAAAGCATGTGAAACACGAGAGGCATCCAAGTTTTTGTGATTAACCTCTTCCTGCAGAAGAGCACTCTCAACATCATTCAGTTTCAGAGTAGCACTAGAAGCACATAGGGAAGTGCGGAATACATCCCATGACTCATTCAGAGTCCCAAGCAAGAAAAGAGGAGTTACTTCCTCTCCAAAGGTGAAATCCTGCGAAGTCAGGTTCTTCAGTATAGCATGGAACTGGCTCAAGTGAGTAGACATAGTCGCATTATCCTTCATGCGCAGATCCATAAGCTGCTTCAACCAGTACATCTGACTCGCCGGACTTTTCTTATCATAAAGATTCTTGATCTTATTCCATAGATCCCATGCACTCTGTGCTTCCTCAAATACATTATAATGTGCATGTTCAGTGAGAGACAATACAATCGTGGACTTGCATAGCTCATCAAGTTGAAGCCAGTCGTCATTGTCCATAGTTTCAGGCTGCTCCCCACTCAACCGAAGTGGCTTAATTGGAGATTTCTGCACCAAGACCTGCCAAATTTGACTCTTCCAATAAGAGTAGTTGGTACCATCCAACTTTGTGATGTTAAATATGGCATTATCAGTCGAAGAGGATGCCATAATGCAGGTTGGAAATGCACAGACAATGTAAAACTGCTGGCTATTTTACTGCAGAAAATGCCCAAAATCCACTGAAATGAGCTCCAAATAGCGAGAAAAGTGTGCCAAAAGATGCTTCCCACTTAGTACTAGGTCCGGTACACCAAATCAGGATATTTCAGCATAAAAAATACTGCTCAGTCCACCAATAAATGCTTGCTGTAATAAATTTCAGAATTGCAATAATGAGAGCAAACTGTCCCAAAACTGGATCTAATGTCAACTAAACAATGCTAGGTCCAAAGCCGGCATAAAGAGGAAAAAGCAATGCCAAATGACAGTGAAAATACATGAGCATAACACCGAGAGATGTCAAATAGCATCTGCCAGTAAGAGGCACACCCCAGACAATCTAGGCAAAATATAGAGCCAACTGGCAAAACCTGACACAAATAGGTGTTTGCTCAAAAGAAAGCGGATCCAAAATTGAGACTCAGCTCATAAGCATCCTGTGAACCAAGACATATACTCAATGCAACATCCAATTGTCGGAGTATAATCCCAAAGTCTCAATACATCCATAACTGCTCAATGACATAGACTGCTCCAATAGCATGTAGTCCCTGCTCAAGGTCAAGTAAGCATGCAAGATGCTCCCACCGGCACAAAAGGCGTACAATCGAGTTAAGAGCTCAAGCAACCCAAGACAAAGTACCAGTGACAAGTGACCAAGTCAATGCGTCATACGCTTCCCAAGAGCATGACATACATGAAGCAACTGATGTAGCAACCACTAAGCAAGACATAATCCCAATGGCAAGATCTCCAAGTCAATACATCCAGTAGCAAGCCAAAGTCAATATCCCTATGAGTCGAAAGTGCTCAAAACATCCAAATCGGAGCTCCAAAATATCTGTCAAGCATGGACGAACTAAGAGGCATCAACCACGGACCAAAGCATGTAATGCATAGAGCTTATCCGTCAAGTACAGACAATAGGCATAAGCGGCCCAAATGCTAGTCAAGTCGACCAAACTGCCAATGACAAACCAATAACAACGGAGCAAATGCGATACTCAAAAGCATTCCGGAATCACGATCATGAGTTCGAAGTCGATCCCCAAAGTGTAATACATCATGACATAACCCATAGCATACATCCGGTATCGATAGAGAAGCAATACATGTGACAAATGAGCTTCAGCCCGCTCATGTACAGCAGCTCTAAATAGTCCAAAACTGTCAATTTCTAGCCCAAAAACAATGCCAAATCATGGGCAAATTGAATGCATGCATTCCCAAGACATTAGGCATCATGTAGACCGCATACGGGCATCAAATAGCACAACCGGAATGGAGTATAAGCAACAAATGCTAATGCCAATGGTGCTGCCCTGTTTTCAGCCTGTTATGACAGTTTATGACAGTCCCAAATCTGAAGAAATCAGCCCCGAATGATCAAGACCAATGCCCAAAGCTTGAATGACATCAAACATGAAGTCTATAGCCCTCTTGATCAAGGTAGAGAGCAAGAAGCAATGGCCAAGTGTGGAGCTAAAGTAAACGAGTGCTAACAGCCTGGAAAAAAATGGTGCAATCTGCCCTGTTGGTGCTGAACTTGCTGCTGCTCCACATGGGCTGAAAAGGTGGTAATGGGGGGCTCAAGAAGGGCCTATCAAAGGCCTATGACAAGCCTCTTTGAGCCTTGATAGGTGTAAGGCACAATATGAGGAGAATAAGCTTCAAGGGTTTGAAGCCATGGTTGCCCTGGCTGTTTGCAACCTGTAGACTGAAATAAAACCCTGAAAGAATGATCAAATACCTCAGTATCAATTCCTTGAAGGTGCATCAATAGGCCGGGAAGGTGCTCGGGAAGCTGGGGAGTGACGGGAGCTCGGGGAGATCGGATATGGCTGCCGGGATGGAGATCCAATGCATGAAGGGAGTCAATGCGAAGGTAGAGAAGCACCGAGTCAAGCTCGAGCAAGAGGAAGCCAAGCTCTGATACCAATTGAAAGGTGAGAAGGATAGAAGCTTGCACACGAGCTACGGCGGGAGAGCAAGAGCAAGAAAGAGAGAGACAAGAAATGGGAACTCCAATAGCCACAATGTGTGACCGGGCCTTCCTTTATTTACTAGTCACTAAAAAATGAATGTAAAGAATAAAGTGACGTGACGGGCGCCTGCCACCTGCAGTGTGTAGTGGCGGGTACTGTCAATGTAGTAATACATGGGGCAGCACGGTGGAGGCGCCTTTACCCCAACAATTAAATGACTGTATGACTAGCGGATGGAGCCTCCATTGCTCTCAATCCAATGCTGCACATCAATCTTCAGCATCTCCATCAATCTCCATCACCGTTTCCTTCAATCTCCTTCTCGATTCCTCCTTCAAGATAGTGCACATGAATAGCCCATAGAGAGGAGAGAGAGGGAGGAGAGAGAAATAATAGATTCTGATCTCTTCATTCAGCCATCCATATCTCACGCGAGGACCGACGATATGATCAGGGAAGAGGGAGAAGTTGGTGGCTAATGTCTGTTGTATGCCTTCTTTGCCACCCCATAATCGATTTTGGAGGGGGGGGGGGGATGGAAAAATTTTCGGTGCCATGAACAGCGTGAAGATGCCACCATACTCCACGAAAAAATTGGAGGGGGGTATCCCCTCCCAAAGGGCACCCCCTTTTGGTCCTAATCTTTTTGCCCACCTTTTCAAATCTTGGCCAATTTTTGGCCTCTCCCGTGTCCGGACTCAGTTTCTTCCTCTAAAAAATGCTGCGCGTCCATCTCAGCATCCCACACGGCAGTTGGAAAATTTATCAAAAATCCACAAGTGTTTCTCGGGTGCCTTTTAAAAGCCATCTTTCACTTGGTGCTTAAAATCGTCCTAGTTGCAGCTGCCGCCTTCGATGTCGAATATTTTTCCCCTAAATTTCAGATTTTTTGGAAAATTTTAAGCTCATCTCGGGCTCAAAACTCCGCTCTCATTGGCAACCACGGGATAGGACGACTCAGTCCATCGAATCCCACAAGAGATCTACACAAAAAAACCAAAGGAAGCATCAAGCTGATACAAAATAGATACATATTAAACCACAGCACAATGCTCACCCTACCCCCTGACAAAACCAAGGCATGAAATCCACAAGGAGCAGGCCTAGCATAATCTGATAGAAGGTCCGAAGCTAGTCACTAACCGACTGCTCCAACACGGCCAAACTAAAAAGAACTATCAAAGAGGTCGCCCTAAGTAGTGGTCTGAGCTACCTACCTAATTAAGGACAACACAACCAGGAGCTCTTACTAGGCGAGGACTCCTATAGCTTGATCAAGAAGTATTTTCTTTTAACACATTTCTTCTTTTAGGTTTTTATTCCCCCATACTCGGGCGTGTAAAAAGGAGGGAGCTGAGCGTAGCGACCCAAGGAGAACATGGCATCGGCCTCGGGTCATGTCTTGGTACCCAAGAACCTACCAAGCCCTTTCGAGGCGACACTTAATCCTTTTCTGATGCTTACTTTTATTTTCACTCCAACCTTCCTTACTTTCTTCTTTTCCAGCGCGACACCACCCCTAGGAAGACAATGCATCGGCCCGGGTCTGGCTCGTCCCCAAGAACCTAGCAAGCCTCCGCAAGGCGATGGTCAACTGATTATAAATTTTTCTTTCTTTTCTTTTCTATTTTTATAGGGGTTAGAACCCCTTTTTACACACCTATGTATATATTTATTTTCTTTGAGATATTCAGGTTTTTTTTCCTCTCTATCATCATCATTTTCCTCTAACAGGCTTCTCTAATTGCCTCACAACTAACAAGAACTCCTAGAACGGTTGCCTAGCAAGCTAGCAGAACAGGGTCACTAGGACTTCTTTCCAAAACAGGTCTTTTGATGCCTGGAAATGTATTTACAGGAGGCAATGACTACTCATACCTCCCTCAAACATACCTAACCTAAACCTAGGACTTCATGCCTTGGACACTGGTCCCCAACAAGAAAAGAAAATCACCTACAAGTATACATACACATTTAGCATAAAGACACATTACTCGTAAAGGAGAGATATCACCTGGATAGGGCCACGAGAAGCTTCCGCACGACATAGGCTCCTTCCAATCTCTTCTTTGAACCTGTCTAGCACAGGATGAAAACAAGAAACCATTAACCGCACCTATACTAAACAGACGACTGGCCCTCTTGGCCTAATGAGATAAAAAAATTCACTACAAAAATTGATCGGCCCTCTTGGCCTAATGAAATCAAATAGAATGGAACCTACATATCCCTCCCCAAAATAGTATAGATATACAATCATATGCTCCTTTCCAAGGAGGGAAAATAGGGCTCACAACCCTAAGCTAAATGCATAAGATTATGACCCGTCCCTCCTGCATATATAGCAAGAGGCGTATGCATAACATGTTGTCTAATCAGCCTATGGGTCCAGGATAACAACGGTAGATGGGTCTCGGCTACTCTTTGCATCACCCATATCAACCATCGCCAGCCATATATTGCATGCTCTGATAACATTCCCCACAAGCGACCGGGTCCTATCTCATTAGTGATAGCAATATCCAAACTAGGACCACAGTTGAAGAAAAGGTCTTCTTCATAAGCAAGGTTTGCCAGTGCATCTGCAAACTGATTCCAGTAACGTGGAATCAGCTGAAGAGACACTCTCTCAAACTCCGCAAGTAGGATCATGGTAGTTCGATGATACATACAAAGGATGGGATTCCACACTGTATATGTCCCATCTAGCTGATTCAAGATCAACTGGGAATCCCCTTTTACTAACAACCGTCGAATACCACCTTGCTTGGCAGTATACAGTCCCATAATCAAGGCTTTATACTCCGCCATGTTGTTAGTGAATCCTACCCCGAGATAAGCATCTAACTTCATCGTAACTCTACGTCGGGGATCTCGGATTACTACTCCAACACTCCCCTTTTTATTAGGGCCCCTAGACGCTCCATCAAAATATAATGTGTATGTCCACAATGGGTTTACATAGCTTGCCATCACGAACTCCTCTATTCATAATCATGATAGTCAAAATTTAGCATGTTTAGAGGATGAACTGACGGCTCCATCCCACCTTCTTCATTAAACTCAACAGGGATACTTGTCAACACTCGTAAGCAGTGATGACAGAAGACTTTGATCTCCCACACAAAGGCTCCGTCCTCTTGCTCAATTACTTTATATCCTTTGCTCCACCAGATAAGTTTCCCCTGATGGTATCTTTGTTCCAGATATGGGTGCTCCAAATAAGGGATTAACCGCCCCATCAACTAGCTTTTAGCTCTTTTGCAAGTCTCTAATCAGCCCCAGCATGGACCTGCAATGCATTTCTCCATGTTAGCATACTTAAAAATGATAAGGTTTAATCTTATTAAGATTAACCTTATTTTTAAATTCTACTCTTTGCAGATCAGCTAGTAGAGCCATAGACCTATTTTTTCCTATCCTGACAATCTTGTAGGGGCCATCCCATCTAGGTTCTAGCTTCCCTAGAAACAGCTCCCTACGCGCATCATAGTACATAACTAATTGCCCTTTTTTAAAGGTATACTTCTTTGCTTTAAGGTCGTGCAACTGCTTCATCTGACGTTTAGCTACCTCCTGGTGTAATAAGCTCTGCAATTTCAGCTCATCCAAGTGGGCTATGGTTGTGAAACGTTCAAAGAGTGCATCCTCATCTCCCAACGAGTGGTTAATTGCAAACCGTATGGTTGGCAACTCGATTTTGAGGGGTAACACACACTCTTCCCTATACACTAATTTAAATGGAGTATGGCCAGTAGCTCGCTTGAACGTTGTATTGTATGCCCATACTCCCACATACAACTTCCTGTCCCAGTCTTGTTTCTTCTCCAAGACTATTTTAGACAAGATACCCACAAGCTGCTTATTAATACTTTCGACTTGCCCGTTGGCTTGCGGATTATAGGGGGTCATTTTGTTATGCTTGATCTGCCAAGCTTCAGTCAGAATTTTGATCACTTTATTCGAAAAGTGGGTTCCATGTTGAGATATCGAGCTCCACTCGTGATACGCCAGGGTGACCGTTGTGTATTTATGTCACCGACTTGTCAGTTGCAGACGCGGTTGGTACACCGCCCATGAATAATAGCTACATGATAGCTATCCTTATCTACTCTAGTTCGTGGCTCAGTTAGTATGCCACCTTAGTTAGTTGAGTTTGGTTTGAGACCCATATATAGGGTTCTTCTATTTCTTTGTACTTGAGTTCTTTTGGCTTACACAACTAAGAAGAGGAAAACTGTTTTCAGCCTCCACCCTTGTGTGTCTTCCCCCATTGTGCAAGCAAGAAAGCTTCAAGCGAGACTCCTTCCTTCTCTCCCACAATCTTGACATGGTATCAGAGCCTTGTTCATGGTAAGGAGCTCAAGAAAGCAAGCCAAGCTCGCGGTGTTCTGGTAAGAGGAGCAGTGTTGCTTTCATTTTCTGTTTTGGGAGCAGATCTCTGCAAGTAGCACAGCCGGAAAGTGCAGGAGTGCATTGTCTCAGGTTGAGACGCCCTTCGCGGTGAAGCAAGAGGGCGACCTTGTTTTTTTGATTTGAGGCCATTTCGGGGCCTGTTTTGGAGGCGGAAGTTTTCTGCACGCACTCAGGAAAAGGCCAGTTTTATGCTGTGCAGCCACTGTTCTACAGGTCGGTGAATAGTTACTGTAAAAATTGCATTGTATGCTTGTGCGCAGAGACATTGGGAGTTACAGAATCATCCCTGTTGGCAGTTGATGCAAAATCGTCACTAGGAAGTGACTGTGTGGTCAAATACCACTTTCGCCAGTTTTGCAGATTTTCCCTTGTGAGGGTGAAGCTGTGGTTTTTGCAGTTACAGAATTTTTTGCAGTCTTCTGTAATGGCATCTGATTCTCTTTCACAGATTGTCACTGAAAAGCTTGATAAGAACAACTTCCAGGCATGGAAGTTTAGAATGACGAATTTCCTTATGGGAAAAGGATATTGGGAATTTGTTGCAGGAAATGAAGAAGAACCAGTTCTTCCTGATGTTCCCAATCAACAACAAATGCAGGCATTTAAAACATGGCATGAGAGAGCCAGGAAAGTTATGTATTGGCTGTCTATCAGTATTTCAGACTCTATGATTGTGCATATTCAGGATGCAAGTACGCCAAAGGAGGCATGGGATACTTTGTCAAAAATGTATAGCACAAATACGCAAGCCAGGAAAATGCAGCTCAAGCAAGAGTTGCATAATGTGCAAAGAGAAAGTATGAGCATCAACGACTACCACATGAAGGTGAAGAAGATTGCAGATGCACTTGCTTCCATTGGGTCGCCAGTGGAAGATGATGATTTAGTTTCCGTGACCTTGAATGGTCTAGGAAAGGATTATGCACAGTTTCGGACATCCATTTCAGTTCGTGAAAGATTTCCTGATTTTGAGGAGTTGATTGCTCTTCTAATTTCTGAGGAACAAAGAAATGGTGGTGCATCTTCTTCAGGAGGAACTTCAAAAGAAGCTGTCTTCTACTCAAATGCTGGAAGAGGTAGAGGCAGAGGTAGAGGAGGCCGATTTGGAGGCCGTGGCAGAAATCAGAATATGCAGCAAACTCAAGAAAACCAGTCCTATGGAGGAGGACGTGGTAACTCTAGAGGCAGGGGGAGCCAAAGAGGTCGTGGTGGATGGCAAAGAGGCCAAAATGCAAACAGTAATGTTGAATGCTACTACTGTGGTAAAATGGGTCATATGGCTAAAGACTGCTATAAAAAGCAGAATGACATCATGAATGGAAAACTGCAACAAGGGAATTATGCATCTTCTAGTAGACAGGGTGATGACAGAAATGAGCATTTGTTCATGGTGCAGCACATGAACAATTCTATGACAAGTGCAGAAGAAAGCAATGATGTATGGTATGTTGACTCAGGTGCATCAAACCACATGACAGGTCATGCAGAATGGATGGAGGATGCAAGGAAAATGGAAAAACCAGGATTTGTGGAGACTGGTGATGATAATGCACATCCTATTGTGCAGATTGGAAAAATTCCCTTGTCTATGCAGGGTGGGAAAAAGAAATACCTGTCCGATGTATTTCATGTCCCGAATATCACCAAGAATCTGGTTTCAGTTGGTCAAATGGTTGAACAGGGCTTGCAGGTCAGATTTAATCCTCATGGATGCTTTGTTGAGGATATGAAAAATAAAGGTCGCTTGATAGCAAAAGGAAAGAAGAAGGGCAGAATGTTTACATTGGATGCAGACATGTCTGAATTGAGTGCAGCAATGTTTGCACATGGGACCGGTGTAGTTGCAGATATTGATATCTGGCATAAACGCATTGGTCATGTTAATGTACAGCGACTTAAATCAATGCAGGCCCAAAATATTGTTGCAGGATTGCCCAAATTCAAGGTTGCAGAAATGCATAAGGTATGTGAAGCCTGTCAGTTTGGAAAACAGGCAAGGAAACCATTTCCTAGACATGTTCAAGAGAGTGAGAAGCCATTGGAATTAATTCACTCTGATGTGTGGACAACTAAAGCCGCATCTCTTGGAGGCTGTCATTATTTTGTCAGTTTTATTGATGACTATAGCAGAAAAGTTTGGGTGTATTTTATGAAAAAGAAAAGTGAAGTTTTTGGGCATTTCAAAACTCTTAAAGCTATGGTTGAAAAAGAAACAGGCTTGCAGATAAAATGCCTAAGGTCAGATGGAGGGGGAGAGTACCTCTCAAATGAGTTTGCAAAGTTCTTGCAGGAGCATGGCATAAAGCAGCAATATTCATGCAGTTATACCCCACAACAAAATGGAATTGCAGAAAGGAAAAACAGGCATATTGGAGAGGTATCTCGTGCCATGCTCAATGAAAAAGACTTGCCAGATTTTTATTGGGCTGAAGCAGTTGCTACAACAGTCTACATAATGAACAGGACTCCCACTGCAGCAATACATGGAATGACTCCAGAGGAGAGGTATACTGGTAGGAAACCAGATATTTCTCATTTGAAAATTTTTTGTTGCATTGCCTATGTACATGTGCCAGATGAGCTGAGATCCAAGTTGGATCCAAAAGCTGAGAAGTGCATCTTTATTGGTTACTCTCTGCAGCAAAAAGGGTATAGATGCTATAACCCTTCTACTCGTAAGTTTACAGTGAGCAGAGATGTTGTTTTTGATGAGATGAGTAGCTGGTATAAACCAGTAAATGTGATTGATGATGAAGATGCACAAAATGGTAATGCTACACAGAATTCACAGCAGCAGTCACAAAATATTAGTGGACCTGGAGCGTCCTCTAGCAGTGGTTCACATTCTTCGCCATGGACAGGCAGATTGAGATCAGGAGAATCTTCTCAAAGCAATGCAGATAGTGGTATGCAGGTATCACGAAAAGGAAAAGAGAAGGTTGATCAGCCCATGTTTGATGTGAATGCAGGTCACTCTTATGTGGATGGTGAATCCAGTGGCTCAGAACAGAGCATTGATGATGAGTTGGGTATTCCTTCTATTGTTACACCTGGAGTAAGGAAGACCAGGGATGTTTTGAGAGCACCCGGGAGTGAACCTACTTTGCGCAGGTCTACAAGAGCTAGGTATCCTGTGGATAGGCTGAAATATGATGGATTTACAGCCATTCACTATGCATATATGGTCAAAGTGATACAGGAACCAGAACCCACATCTTTTGAGCAAGCCATGGGAAAAGAAAAATGGGAGAAAGCCATGGATGAAGAAATGGATGCCTTGGAAGCAAATGCTACATGGGAGTTAGTACCTTTGCCTAAAGGTAAGAATGCAATTGGCTGTAAGTGGGTTTATAAGGTGAAGCACAATGCTGATGGTTCTGTGAACAGATACAAGGCAAGATTAGTAGTCAAGGGGTATGCACAAACATATGGCATTGACTATGAAGAAACATTTAGTCCGGTTGCAAGGATGGCAACCGTAAGAGCAGTCATTGCTATGGCTACATCAAAGGGATGGTCTTTACATCAGATGGATGTAAAGAATGCCTTCTTGCATGGTGATTTGCAAGAAGAGGTCTATATGGAGCAGCCACCAGGTTATGTGCATGCTGTTCATCCTGAGTTTGTTTGCAGGTTGAAGAAAGCCTTGTATGGCTTGAAGCAAGCACCTAGAGCATGGTCTGACAAGATAGGACAGTATCTTGTCACTATTGGCTTTCAGATTTCCAAGGCAGATTTCTCACTTTATGTGAGAAAAACAGAGAAAGGTATTATGCTGCTTGTCATTTATGTTGATGATTTGATTATGACAGGTGACAGTGATGAAGATATCCTTCATGTGAAAATGCTATTGAAGCAGAAGTTTGAGATGAAGGATTTGGGAGAGCTGCGTTATTTCTTGGGCATTGAGGTGATTAGATCACCAAGTGGGATACAGCTCTTGCAGAGGCAATATGGATTGGACATGCTGTCCAAATATGGGATGACAGGCTGTAAGCCTATTTCAGTTCCTTTGGAGCAGAATGTGAAGCTGAGCACAGATGCAGGTGAGCTTCTAGAAGACCCTACTATGTACAGACGCATAGTAGGAAGTTTGATTTATATGACTATTACCAGGCCAGATTTGAGCTATGTTGTTGGATTGGTAAGTCAGTTTATGCAGGCTCCAAGGAAACCACATTTGGATGCGGCTAGACGCATACTCAGGTATGTGAAGTCCACATTGCAGTATGGACTATTTTATGAGACTGGGGTTCAGATACAGTTGCATGGATACACTGATGCTGATTGGGCTGGTAGTATTTCTGATAGACGATCTACCAGTGGATATGTGTTCTCTTTTGGGAGTGCTGCAGTCACTTGGAGCAGCAAGAAACAACCTACAGTTGCCTTGTCGAGCACAGAGGCTGAGTACAGGGGTGCAGCAATGGCTGCATGTGAGGTAGCTTGGTTGCATAAGCTACTTTATGATATGCATCAGTCTACAGATGGACCAGTTGTCATTTATTGTGACAACATGAGTAGTATACACTTGGCAAATAACCCAGTCTATCATGCTAGAACAAAGCCCATTGAGGTGCATTATCACTATGTGCGAGAGAGGGTTTTACTAGGTCTTATTGATCTAGTTTATGTCAGCACAGAGGATCAGGTAGCTGACATATTCACGAAGGCATTGGGCACAGAGAAGCTGCGCAAGTTCAGGGACCTGCTTGGTGTGCAGGAATTGGGATTGAGCTCGAGGGGGAGTGTTGAGATATCGAGCTCCACTCGTGATACGCCAGGGTGACCGTTGTGTATTTATCTCACCGACTTGTCAGTTGCAGACGCGGTTGGTACACCGCCCATGAATAATAGCTACATGATAGCTATCCTTATCTACTCTAGTTCGTGGCTCAGTTAGTATGCCACCTTAGTTAGTTGAGTTTGGTTTGAGACCCATATATAGGGTTCTTCTATTTCTTTGTACTTGAGTTCTTTTGGCTTACACAACTAAGAAGAGGAAAACTGTTTTCAGCCTCCACCCTTCTGTGTCTTCCCCCATTGTGCAAGCAAGAAAGCTTCAAGCGAGACTCCTTCCTTCTCTCCCACAATCTTGACATTCCATGGTCCGACACTAGTTCCTTTGGTGGACCGAAATGGTAGATAATCTGCTCTAAAAGGAAACTCGCAGTCTCTTTTGCATTGTCCTGCCTTGTCGCCCGCGCTTCTGATCATTTTGTAAAATAATGAGTTGCTACTATAATGTACCTCTTCTGAGTAGTAGACGACGGGGTGATAGGACCCACAAAGTCAATGCCCCACTTCTCAAATGGAAGGATAGCCATAATAGGCATAAGTGGGTGTTTCCTATTCTCTCTGCTGTCATGTCTTTGACAGGTATCACATCTCTTAACATACTCAAAGGAATCTTGGAAGATGGATGACCACCAATATCCAGCTCTTAAATCTTTCTGTGCCGTCAACTGTCCCGTGAAGTGCCCTCCACATGCAGAGTCATGGCACTCTTCCAAGATGAAAGGAACCTCGTCAGGCATCACACATCGACGATAGATATCATCAACACCCTACCGATATAGTGTTCCTGCAATCAAGGAAAACGTCAAAGCCTGTTGTCTGATTTTCCTCTTTTCTAATTTTGATAAACCAGCTCCAGTCTCTCCCGTTGATAGATAATGCCTGATAGCAGCATACCAAGATGGGATAGAAGCTGTATCGATTTTTTTAACATTTCTTCAATATCACTTCCTTCAGCCAAAGTCTCTTTCGGCTCCCCAAAATCCACACAGCATTCCACAATACCTTGCATCCTCGGTGGCTTACTCTTAATCTCATAATCAAACTCCTACAAAGTGATTAACCACTTTGCCAGACGATCTAGCGGTTGTAGCTTGTTCATAAGCAATCTAAGCCATTCCGCCTTCGTATAGAAAACTACCTTCTCGTAGAGGATATAGTGCCTGAATTTTTTTAGTCGCAAAGACCATCGCAAGGCACAACTTCTCCATGTAGGTGTAGTTAATTTCTAATATGCTCAATTTTTTACTAGCAAAAGCTATCGGATGGTACCACTTTTCCTCCCAGATTTGGACTAAAGAGAAACTGATACTATGCATGGTGGCTGCTGAAAATATGTAAAATACCTCGCCTCTTTTAGGTGCTTTTAAAACTGGTACTTTTACTAGCTCCAATTTCACATCCTCGAAAGCTACCTTACAAGGGTCGCTCCATACAAATAGATAGCTAAATGATAATAAGTTCGTAAGTGGCAATGTCCTTTCTACCAAGGCATTTATAAACCTCCGATAGTACCCTATCGATGACAGAAAACTATGTACCTCTTTCAGAGTGCGTGGTGGACTCATAGCAACTATAACCTTGATCTTTTCAGGGTCAGTTGCGATCCCTACTGAACTGACCACATGGGCTAGTAATAGCCCATAAGGCACTCCAAAGACACACTTCCGTGGGTTAAGAGCAATACAAAATTGTCTGCAATGCTCAAAGCACTTTCTTAAGATAATCAACATCCTTTCCCTTATAGTGGCTGCCCCCAGGTCATCGATAAATACTTTCAATTCATCTGGGGAGATGTCACCAAAGGTCTTGTCTGTTGTTCATTGCCATGAACCAGCTGCATTGCACAAACCAAAGGCCATCACATGGTATGCAAAAGTACCAAAGACAATAATGAAAGTCGTTTTCAACTTGTCCTCTTCTGCAATTGCCATCTAGTTGTATCCTGCAAAGCAATCCATAAACGAATATATTTCCCTACCCACTAATTGATCCAAAATCTGGTCAATAAATGGCAACGGGTAGTAATCTTTAATTGTTTGCTTATTCAGCTCTCTAAAATCTACACATAGTCAGATCTGGTTGTTTTTCTTCTTCCTGATGAAAACTGGTGAACACCATTCTATGTGTTGTACAGGGAAGATTAAACCAGCTTTTCGTAACTTCTATAACTCCTCAAACAGCCCGTCCCTCAATTCAAAAGGCATACGTCTTACTTTCTGAGACACAGGACGACTGCCTTCTTTTACAGGAATAGTATGAATAGCCAGGCTGGGAGGAATGCCTCTCAACTCGTCATAACTCCAAGCAAAGATATCGCGGAATTCTTGAATCAAGGACACATAGTCCTCCCTTTTTGCTAAATTGAGCATGGAACCTAATTTAATTGGTCGTGAATCATTCGGCGTGCCAAGGTCCAACTCAATCACATCCACATCTCTTATCCTATCTTGTAGCTCTATTGGCTCATTTAGAGTTATCTGATAAATATTCTCTGTGGTGGACCCCTCTTTAAATTCATCGCTCGATGATGTCTCACTATCAAATGGATCATCTGTTGTTTCTAATTCAGTAGAGGATAAAGGAGCTCTCTCACTCTGAGGAGGCTTAGGGTAAGCATAGACTATCACTTGATTAGCACCTCTACCTAGAACCATTCGACCGGCGGGTATATTGACTTGACAGTCTGTTTGTGGTAAGATCCAAGGCTTGCCTAGCAAGACTCAATAGCTCGAACATCCTGCAAATCTTATCACCCTAAAGTCCAAGAAGCATTTTACACTTGCAACTATAACATGGACTTTAGTAATACAACCTTTTGGTTGCCTTAGACTATCATCATCCATTCTAAGAAGGGTGGAGCTATCTTTTTGGATGCCTAGACCCAACCTCTCCATCAACTCTGAACTCATGATATTGACGGAGGACCCAGTGTCTACGATAGCATGCTCCACTAATATTCTATCCACGTATGCTGGAACCCTAGGGTAATTCTTTTCAGCATGATCAAACCAATCTTCCCCTACTCGTGCTATGCCCAAAGGTTCTACAATATACCCAATACGCAAGATCTTCTTGAATTCCTTGTGTACTCTTGGAGATAATTTAATCAATTGTAAGAGGTTTACATTGGGTTTGACTTCGCAAAGAGAACTTGTTAAATCAAAATCATGATAGGTGGCCAAAGTTCTCTTTTCTCACCAAACCATCGTTTCTTTTGGTCTTGGGACCAGCTTTGGTGCTTCTCTTTTAGCTCTTGCCTTCTTTCTTGGTACTTCCTCATCCTTCTTAGGGTCGACTTTTTTGTCAACAGGCCTTAGAGGTCCATCTTCCACACCAGGATTCAGGACTTGTGTCTCCTTGTCCCCTTGCTTAGGGTTCTCCTCGATCAATTTTGCATTATCTTTATCACCCTATTTAGCCTTTTGGCCTCTTGTCACTGCTCGTAGGTTAGAGGTTTCAGCGCCATTGATGCTTATAGCCTCGATAAGGCTAACTACATTGCCTTGTGGCAACTCCTTTATAGTGGTCTTTCCCCTTTGCAGTATTTATCTTGGTCCATCATTTTGCTGGAGGTTATTACCTTGCGCTCTATGATTAACTAGACCTGGTTGTTTACTCCCTTGTTGGAGGGAACTAATCTTACTCCAACAGGTAGCGGCTAAGTGGCCCGACATCCCACAAATATCACATTTAACATTTGGACAATTTCTAGGGAAATGTTGTCCACCACACCACTTATAGCTGAATCTTGAGGGACCACCCTCTTCAAGGCGTCAACTCCCTATCAGATTCTACTACTTCTTTAGGAAATTGATGTCAACAGCTATTTGCCGATATTGTTCAAAAATCATATTGGTGTAGTGCTTCATCATATCCTTAACTTCGCCAAGGACATTAGAGGTGCTTGACTCATAGCCTTGATCATCTATCCGTCGTTCCATTGGCCTAACAATTTGATTGGGCATTGGTTGTTGAATCACAGGAACAACATTAGGGTTCGAAACTTGGCTTTCAACATTTGGTGGAGCCAACTGACTAGCCATAAGTATAGTCACACTAGGAGGAGCTGGCAGTAAAGGTACATTTTGAACCGTGCTTCCTCTCCCATTAGAGTTATTCATAGGCATCCCTTGACTTCCATTTATCACTGGTAAATTTCCCCCAGGTGTACTAGACCCGCATTAAGATTTATTTGAGAGGAGTAGGTCTTTTGTAATCGTGACTCGACTCCTTCTGTCCGCGTGATGGCGGTGTCTATATCAGCCAAAGCCACACTGCTCAATTGTACCTGAATATTGAAATCCAATCCATGCAAGAAGTATTGCAATTGGGCAGCCGGCAGAATAGGAATGTAAGTTTGTAACTTACAAAATACTTCCTTAAGCTTCTTGGCATAGGCTTTCACATTCTCATGGGGGTCTTGGCGTGTTACATTCAAAACATGCAACCAGTATTGGCCACCTCTTTTAGGGGCGTATTCTCCTCGAAAAGTTGCATAAAATTGGTCGATTATGGTTATGGTTCCAATCTCTATGCTATGATACCATACTGCAGCCCTTCCTTTTAACGTCATGTTAAAGAACATCATAAGATGTCCCTCATCTTGAATGCGGTAATTAAACATTAATCTTTGGAATTCACAAATGTGAAACTCCACATCTTCTTCGGCTAACCCATTAAAAATGGGCAAAGGCACTCCTAAAGCTAGCAAATCCGGCGTCCCTACAGGAATTGCAATGGGTTGTGCCATGACAACAATCGAATTGACAATAGGAGTTTGGACTGATGGGATCACACCCCTGCTTGAAGTGGGTTGACTTGGTGGAAGAGAGGAAGAACTTGCGCCTCCTCCTGCACCTAAAGGACTATGTGCAGCAATTGGGTTACTAAGACCACTACCTCTTATGCGTATCGGGCTACTCCTTTGAGGAGAATAGCGACTTACAATCTCCAGCCGCCATCTAGCTCTCTCAGCACGTTTTGCTTTTTGTATTTTGGCTTGACGGTCCTTGTCAGAGGACATAACCAAACTTTTTGGTCCCTAAAAACCCTAGATTCAAGAACCACCACTTGTTGGTAGCTCCCGATAGATGCACCATTGATGGGACCTCAAATGGGCTGACACTGGCTATGGCACTAGCCGGACCTCATACTCATAACACACAAACACATCCACATGGCCTCGCGGGCCAAGAGCGTCTATCTACTGCTAAAGGACGAACTGTCCTAAAGCCTAATCTATGCGTTTATAGTTTTGTAGTCCAACTTTTCCCTTTCTATAAACTCCACAGAGGGAGAACCCATACACATTGGCAATAAATGCCACGATAATCACATACATGGAAGGCAACCTCTCGGTGGAATCACTGCGGCCCCACTACAGCTCTCCTACATCGCAGGGAGGATTAGCTCCTTGATGCGCTGCTCAACATATAGAACAAATGAACAAACTCCACTCTTTCATTTTGAATGTATTCCATGAGATACCATGTGTCCTTACCAAATAATTCCCCAAGAAACGAACGTCTATCCTAAGGCTTAGGTTGCCTCTCCACACTCAAGCGTGGGTTATCATAATCGAAAACAGGTGCTATGCATCTAGTCTTTTGTATTCTGATACCATGGTTGACATGCACATGCAAAAGTGGATGATCCTAAAGTGCTCAAACATAACTTTCAATCAGAAACATGTTGTGCACAACCAGGCTTTCCAATGCTAGCATTCACTAACTTGTTGCGCCAATGTAAGGATAGCACAGAGACAACACTCGTCCTACTACCCTCTTAATTAACATACATAGACTCTATGTCATGAAATGCATCAAAAAATCAGCAATAATCAGCACGCAAATCGCACCATTCAAACATCCCACCCCCCTAGATTTAGGTATCGCTTTCGTTGCATAGATGTAGAGGTTCATTTTGTCATGTTTTAATGCATGAAAAGCAATAAATCACAAACTTTGACAAGGAGATAGGGAAAATTGAGGCTAAACCTCATGCTTTGCCACTACCATACATCCACAAATAATCATTATATTTTTTCTTATTTTTGTGAGGCATATTTTTAATTTTTTTTCTTATTTTTTCTATTTTCTTGATTTATTTGGAAATAAAATATGCTATTCTCTGATTTTTCTTGTTTCAATCACTTCAGCATACTAACATTTAATTTATTTTTCATTTTTCCCTCATGATAACACATTTCACCCACCCAAAATGATAAAACTATCATTTTACCGCTTAAAAACCGCATTTCGAGTTTATGGAAATTAAATAGTGCATGTAAATAATTGAAAAATCAATATTTTTTTATAAACAATAATTAATCATGATGCAACCAGCACTCACATAAATTTTCATCCAATAAGAACATCATTACCATCATAAACTATAAAAAAACCTTCATTTTCTTCATAAAAATGGTCATACTGTGTTTTTACAGAATGCGAGACGCATTAAATGATTGCATGATCAACAGATAGAGCCTATATTGTGCTCAATCCAATGATGCACATCAATCTTCAGCATCTCCATCAATCTCCATCATCGTTTCCTTCAATCTCCTTCTCGATTTCTCCTTCAAGATAGTGCACATGAACAACCCATAGAGAGGAGAGAGAGGGAGGAGAGAGAAAGACTAGATTCTGATCTCTTCATTTAGCCAGCCATATCTCGCACGGGGACTGGCGATATGATCAAGCAAGAGGGAGAAGTTGGTGGCTAATGTCTGTTGTATGCCTTCTTTGCAGCCCCATAATCGATTTTGGGGGGGGGGGGGGGGGGGGGGGGGCTGCGAAATTTTCGGCGCCATGAATAGCGTGAAGATGCCGCCATACTCCACAAAAAAATTGGAGGGGGGGGGGTACCCCCTCGCAAAGGGCACCCCCTTTTGGTCCTAATCTTTTTGTCCACCTTTTCAAATCTTGGCCAATTTTTTGCTTCTCCCACGTCCAGGTTTTGTTTCGCCCTCTGAAAAATCCTCAGTGTCTGTCTCAGCATCCCGCCCTGACTGGCATCTCCCGGCATCCTACATGGCAATCAGAAAAATTATCAAAAATCCACATGTGTCGCTTGAGCGTTTTTTAAAATCCGTCTTTCACTTGGTGCTTAAAATCGTCCTAGCTGCAGCCGCTGCCTTCGATGTCGAATATTTTTCCCCTAAATTTTGAATTTTTTGGCAAATTTTAAGCACATCCCAAGCTCAAAACTCCGCTCTCAAAGTGTCCTCCACAAGTGAAGTCATGGCACTCTTCCAAGATAAATGGAACCTCATCAAGCAACATAACACATGGTGATAAATATCATGAATTCCCCTACCAATATAATATTCTTACAATCAAGGAAATTTTCAAAGCCTACTATTTAATTTTCCTCTTCTCAGCCTTTGACAATGTGGTTCCAATCTTTTCTATAGATAGATAATGTGTTACGGTAGCATACCAAGATGGAATGGAAGCCATATCAATTTTGAATAGACCCTCAAGGTCACTAACTTTAGCCAAAATTTCCTTCGACTCCCCGAAATCCACAAGACATTCAACAATGCCCTGCAACTTTGGTGGCCTACTCTTGATTTCATAATCAAACTCCTGCAAAGTGATTAAGCACTTTACTAGGCAGTCAGACAAGTGCAATTTATTCATCAATAGCCTCAACCCCTTCACCTTTGTATAAAATAACACATTTTCATAGAGAATGTAATGCCTAAATTTCTTTGTCAGAAATACCATCCCAAGGCACAACTTCTCCATGTATGTGTAATTAATCTCACATATCCCAATTTATAGGTGGCAAATGCAATTGGATGATACCATTTCTCCTCCCGAATCTGGGCTAAACAGCAACACCACAATTGATGTTATGCATTGTGACTTGTAAAAAATATATAGAAGACCTCACCTCTTTTAGGTGCTTTCAAGATTGATGCTTTCACTAATTCGTGCTTCATATCCTCAAAGGATACTCCGCATCGATCAGCTTGTCTTCCTCTCCAATAGTCATTTGGTTATGTCTAGCAAAGAATTCTATGAATGAATAGATATTTCTACATGCTAATTGATCTAGAATCTGGTCAATAAATAGCAGTAGATAGTAGTCTTTGACCATATTCTTATTAAGCTCCCTAAAATCTAGGCAAAGCCAAATTTTCTTATTCTTCTTTTTCCTAATAACTACCCGTGAAGACCACTCCTTAATGGACTTCTTCCATAGGGTTAAGAACTTGAGTCCCCTTATCATCCTATTTAGGGTTTATCTCAACACATTTTACATTATCCATGTCACCTTCTTTAGTCTTTTGTTCTCTTGAAATAGCTTGCAACTTGGAAGCTTTAGTGGCATTAAAATGTACAACTTTGATAAGGCTGACACCACTACCACTAGGTAGCTCCTCTATGGTAGCTTTTTCTCTTTGCAATATTTGTTTTGGTCCTTCATCTTGCTGAAGATTGTTCCCTTATGCTCAATGATTTATTGGACCTAGCTACTTACTCCCTTACTGAAGAGAGTTTATCTTACTCTAGCAAGTGTTGGCTAAATGGCTAGGCTTCCCACATATGTGACATTAGGGAAGTTTCTCAGAAAGTGTTGAACACCACACCACTTCCTATCAAGTTCTATTGTTTCTTTAGGAAATTAACATCTACAACTACTTGTCTCTATTTGTTCCATTATCATATTGGTATATTGCTTCATCATGTCCTTGACTTTGCCAATCACATTTGATGCACTACTAACTCATAGCCATGATTATCCACTTACTATTCTTCAGTTGGTCTAACCAATTGATTAGAGATGAGCTGTTGTTGATTGATTGAAACAACATTAGGGTTCGTTATTTGGTTTCCATTATTTAGTGGAGCCCATCTAACTAGTTGTCAGCATAGTCACATTGGAAGGAACTTATAACATAGGCACACTTTGCATTATGCTCCCTCTCCCGTTCAAATTGGTCATGGGTATTTATTGACTTCCACCAGTCAGTGCCAAATTATATCCAAGTCCTAACCTTACATTTAAGTTTACCCTAGAGGCATAGGCTGCTTGCAATTGCAACTCTACCTCCTCTGCTCGTGTAATTGTAGTATCAATGTTGGCAAGAGCAACACTGCTCAATTGTCATGTATTGTAGTTGAGCAATGGGGCTGGAATGGGAATATAAGTCTACAATTTACGAAATACTTCTTTCATTTCTTGGCATACCCTCAAATGTTCTCATGAGGTTCTTGATGTGTTACATCAAGAACGTGTAGCCAGTAAATTGATTGCCTCTTTAAGGTGTAAAATCTCTTCGAAAGTCTACAAAAAATAGATCAATTATAGTTATGGTTCTATCGATTATAGTTATGGTTCTAACTTTTAGGCTATGATAACATACTATAGCTCGTTCTTTTATAGTCATATTGAAGAAAATTATTAGATGTCCCTCATCTTGGATTTGACATTTGAATATTAACTTTTGGAGCTCATTAATATGGAGCTCCACATCTTCCTCTGCTAACCCATTTAAAATGGGTAGAGGGAATCCTAAGGCTAGCAAATCCAGTGTCCTTGTTGGGATTGCAATGGGTTGCGCCATGACAATGGGATTCCCTAAGGTCTCTGAATTATTGGAAGTGTTAACCCACTCGATGTGGGTTGACTGACTAGGAGAGGGGAAGTACTAAAGCTTCCTCCTCCTAGGGAATTACTCATAGAACTAGGGTTGCTAAGACCCCTCCCTTGTAGGGATATGGGGCTACTTCACTCAGGAGAATATGTCCGAATAATCTTGTCATGTCGTGTAGCCCTTTGAGCTCTTTTGTCATGTACACGCCTTTGATTTCTTAACTAATAATGTTTTAGTAGTTGCCTAGAGTTTATCTTCTATTTTTCACCATCCGTACTCTAATGAGAATGATCGGATTTTGTCCGGGCTAGTTAACCCTAGGTCTACCCCGCAAGGGAATCATCCTACCATTACCCATGGAGGATTGACCTAAAGGTTCCTAATTGATCTAACAGTCACCTATCAACAACTAGCTCACATCCGAAGGTGTCCTTCGGGAGGCTTCTTTGTCCGAAAGAAGAAACTACCATTATCCTTGGTTCATGGAGTGCAACACTTTTTTCCAATAGCAGACTAAGGATTTATGAGATCCGTCGCAATGCTCTAGCATAGTCGTCGTACCTTTCCCCTAAGATAATTTACAGTTCGGGTTCTAAGACCAAACCCTAGGTAAGTCAACGAATCGGCCCTTCCTAGAGCTTCTTCCTAGCTTTTATTTTTGGGGAAACCTCTCAGCTAACTGAGACCACCTTGCCATAGGACTAGATTTGGCGGGAAACCATCCACCCGCTTCCCTCTATGGAATTTCTTAGTTATCTAATTACCTACTACATTGCGTGAAACATATAAAAATAGCTTCATTAATTAAAATCCTTTTATTGACAGTTGTTCATATAGGTAATTTACTCACGGATACACAATCAGAATAAAAAAGTTCATTGATTATATTCCATAATCTGTATTCTCTCGCCCATATAGGAAAAAATTTACAATTTCACATGCTGCCTCATCCGGTGCATCTACACGTCACGTGCTACCTAATATGGTGCATCTGCACGTCACCAAGATCAAATCCACCTATAGCTAGCGTTCATAGGTGTCCCAAGTAGAACTTGGGCCATATAGGGAACTAAGTAGTTCCTAGGTACGAAAAAGGATTTACTAGCTAGAGCCCCCTGGCACCTCTCCACCTCCTACTTAATACGATCCCTGCTAGGAGACCTCTTGCCATCGGAGTCGGTCCATGCTTCCTCGACGGTAAAAACATCCCCTCTTGGTATGGGGATTGAGCACCTATCCTTGGGGGAGGTATAGGGCTCCTCAATTCTTATATGTTCCAATATTTAATTCAGTCAAGATCTAATCTAGAAAATCACAAACAAGATTGATGTCTTCAAGCAGTTATGACTTCAATCAATCATGCAACTTTCAAGTGATGCTTAAATTGGTAGCAATCAACACTTGAGTTTCACATAATGAAATCTTCTCCTTGGAATTTGACTAGGGGTATCTAGATTTTGTGGTCTCTAACTTCCTAGTTATTGTAACAAAGTTTATTGGCTTTAAGTCAGTATTTCTCAAGAGACTTATCTTATTTCTATTGAACCTGGATAGAACATTTTTTAGAAAAAAACCTATGGTATCGCGGTTGGTAAAGGTTTGTTATCCACGCCTGTGACACTGTTAGTGACTCTTATGCTCACAACTTTAGTAGGGTCATTTGCAATTTTTGCTTTCGAACTCTTTCTCTTCGAGGCCATGGCATAATAGAGTAGAAAATCACAAATAATTGATATCTTCAAGCAGTTATGACTTCAATCAATCATGCAACTTTCAAGTGATGCTTAATCTGGTAGCAATCAACACTTGAGTTTCATATAATGAAATCTTCCCCTTGGAATTTAACTAGGGGTATCTAGATTTTGGGGTCTCTAACTTCCCAATTATTGTAACCAAGTTTATTGGCCTTAAGTTAGTATTTCTCAAAAGACTTATCTTATTTCTATTGAATCTAGATAGAACATTTTTTAGAAACAAACATGTGGTATTGCGGTTGGTAAAGGGTTGTTATCCGCGCCCGTGACACCGTTTTACTGACTCCCCTGCTTGCAACTCCAACTGTTGCTTCCACATTAGTAGGGTCATTCTTGATTTCTACTTTTGAATTCTTTCTCTTTGGGGCCATGACGGAATAGAGGTATGATAGAATAGGATAGAGTTCTTCAGTGTCTTCTCTTCTCAGATTAAAGTAGAAGAGGATGAGAGACCTTCAGTGTACCCCTTTCCTTGGGTTGAATGGGATGATGTCTCTTCATCTCATGGAAGGGTCTCTCCTCCTTCTCGATCAACATCTCATCCTCATCAAGATTTCATGCTGTCACTCCTTCTCTATCAGTGTCTCGTCCTTGTCCAAATTTCTTGTTGTTGCTCCTCTAGTCATCCCCAAGCCCTCAATTTATAGTTTTGCAAGGGGAGGGAGGGTAGAAGAGAGGACACTTGGTTTTTTTACGTTTTTCAATGAAAAAGAGAGAACTCTTTCTTTTAGAGTTTTTGACAACATCATTGATGACATGAGGGAGGGCACCATTTCCATAGCGCGAAGGTAAAAACTGATGAACATATAAGCGAGGACGCACTGCGTGCCACATGGCCAAGTGTCACTCCAGGTGTACGACCAAGGCATAGACCTTGGCATCTTGGCCTTGGCATACTTGGAAATGGGCTACAAAGGCTTCGTTGGCACTGTTCACTACACGCAAGAAGCTCCCAGTAGCTTGTAGGAAAATCTTCTCGAGAGGTCACCCATCCCGACAGTGTCGTCACCCAAGTGTACTTAACTGCCAAGTGACTATCCACTAAGCTAGTTCTTTTTTTGTTATTATATACTACAAAAATAGTTTTAATAAGCTAGTCTTGGGAGGGTCTCCCAAGTCTTTCTTTCGTGAACTAGCATCATATAATGCCTCATCAATAATATTCATAATGAGAGTCAGTTTCATAATTAGAGCTAATTTCTTTTTTCTTTTAAAAATAAATGTGTGACATGAATCAATTTTTCTTTGGAATGTATACGCACATTAGAATAAACTAAGTAATGGGGACATTACATCTTTCTTTGTTTTAAAGCTCAACTTGATGATCTTTTGGATCTGTTTCACTGCCTTTTGGCATACACTAATCAATGGGTTCCTATTGCCCAAGATTTGGACACTGCCACTTATTAGCAGCTCCTTAAAAAATGCACCACCTATTCGGACCAAAAATGGGCCCAACACTAGCTCTAAGGCTCTAGCTAAGCCTCTATTCTCAACAAAAATACCCCATAGCCTCGCAGTGTCGCAGCGCGTAGGGTTGAAGGTCACCACAGGGATTGGGCAAAAAAACTAGACAAGATAGATGGGGATATGACTTCAAGGGATATGTAGTTACAAGTGAGTGTTTGAGAGTTCAAGAGGATCATTCACAACCTTGTGTTCTCCATAGAATTTGGTGAAAAGAAAAATTTATACATAAGACAATTGAATAAATGGGTTAAGATCTTGAAACTTATGCTCACAAAGATGGATGAATTGCAAATAGAAGCTAAACTTCAATTGATACAAGATGATTATTGCCCTTCCTTGCCTATGAATATAAATGCTGCCTATTTCAGCCTAGGCATGAAGAAGAACTACAAGATACATTCTCTTTTCAATTGTTTAGCACAATGAATATAGAAGATCAAGAAGAAGACTACCTATATCAACCTTTGAATGATTCAAGGTTATAGGACTAGCAACACTGTTGTTGGGTCTTCATGAAAAGTGTCAAGATTGTGGGAGAGAAGGAAGGAGTCTCACTTGTAGCTTTCTTGCTTGCACAATGGGGGAATACACACAGAGGTGGAGGCTGAAAACAGTTTTCCTCTTCTTAGTTGTGTAAGCCAAAAGAACTCTCATACAAAGAAATAAAAGAACCCTATATATGGGTCTCAAACCAAACTCAACTAACTAAGGTGGCATACTAACTGAGCCACAAACTAGAGTAGATAAGGATAGCTATCATGTAGCTATTATTCATGGGCGGTGTACCAACCACGTCAACTGACAAGTCGGTGACATAAATACACAACGGTCACCCTGGCATATCACGAGTGGAGCTCGATATCTCAACACTCCCCCTCGAGCTCAATCCCAATTCCTGCACACCAAGCAGGTCTCTGAACTTGCGCAGCTTCTCTATGCCCAATGCCTTCGTGAATATGTCAGCTACATGATCCTCTGTGCTGACATAAACTAGATCAATAAGACCTAGTAAAACCCTCTCTCGCACATAGTGATAATGCACCTCAATGTGCTTTGTTCTAGCATGATAGATTGGGTTATTTGCCAAGTGTATACTACTCATGTTGTCACAATAAATGACAATTGGCCCATCTGTAGACTGATGCATATCATAAAGTAGCTTATGAAACCAAGCTACCTCACATGCAGCCATTGTTGTACCCCTGTACTCAGCCTCTGTGCTAGACAAGGCAACTGTAGGTTGTTTCTTGCTGCTCCAAGTGACTACAGCACTCCCAAAAGAGAACACATATCCACTGGTAGATCGTCTATCAAAAATACTACCAGCCCAATCAGCATCAGTGTATCCATGCAACTGTATCTGAACCCCAGTCTCATAAAATAGTCTATACTGCAATGTGGACTTCACATACCTGAGTATGCATCTAGCCGCATCCAAATGTGGTTTCCTTGGAGCCTACATAAACTGACTTACCAATCCAACAGCATAGCTCAAATCTGGCCTGGTAATAGTTATATAAATCAAACTTCCTACTATGCATCTGTACATAGTAGGGTCTTCTAGAAGCTCACCTGCATCTGTGCTCAGCTTCACATTCTGCTCCAAAGGAACTGAAATAGGCTTACAGCCTGTCATCCCATATTTGGACAGCATGTCCAATCCATACTGCCTCTGCAAGAGCTGTATCCCACTTGGTGATCTGATCACCTCAATGCCCAAGAAATAACGCAGCTCTCCCAAATCCTTCATCTCAAACTTCTGCTTCAATAGCATTTTCACATGAAAGATATCTTCATCACTGTCACATGTCATAATCAAATCATCAACATAAATGACAAGTAGCATAATACATTTCTCTGTTTTTCTCACATAAAGTGAGAAATCTGCCTTGGAAATCTGAAAGCCAATAGTGACAAGATACTGTCCTATCTTGTCAGACCATGCTCTAGGTCCTTGCTTCAAGCCATACAAGGCTTTCTTCAACCTGCAAACAAACTCAGGATGAACAGCATGCACATAACCTGGTGACTGCTCCATATAGACCTCTTCTTCCAAATCAGCATGCAAGAAGGCATTTTTTACATCCATTTGATGTAAAGACAATCCCTTTGATGCAGCCATAGCAATGACTACTCTTACGGTTGCCATCCTTGCAACCGGACTGAATGTTTCTTCATAGTCAATGCCATATGTTTGTGCATACCCCTTGACTACTAATCTTGCCTTGTATCTGTTCATAGAACCATCTGCATTGTGCTTCACCTTATAAACCCACTTACAGCCAATCGCATTTTTACCTTTAGGCAAAGGTACCAATTCCCATGTAGCATTTGCTTCCAAGGCATCCATTTCTTCATCCATGGCTTTCTCCCATTTTTCTTTTCCCATGGCTTGCTCAAAAGAAGTGGGTTCTGGTTCCTGTATCACTTTGACCATATATGCATAGTGAATGGCTGTAAATCCATCATATTTCAGCCTATCCACAGGGTACCTAGCTCTCGTAGACCTGCGCAAAGTAGGTTTACTCCCAGGTGCTCTCAAAACATCCCTGGTCTTCCTTACTCCAGGTATAACAATAGAAGGAATACCCAACTCATCATCAATGCTCTGTTCTGAGCCACTGGATTCACCATCCACATAAGAGTGACCTGCTCACATCAAACATGGGCTGATCAACCTTCTCTTTTCCTTTTCGTGATACCTACATACCACTATCTGCATTACTTTGAGAAGATTCTCGTGATCTCAATCTGCTTGTCCATGGCGAAGAATGTGAACCACTGCTAGAGGACGCTCCAGGTGCACTAATATTTTGTGACTGCTGCTGTGAATTCTGTGCAGCATTACCATTTTGTGTATCTACATCATCAATCACATTTACTGGTTTATACCAACTACTCATCTCATAAAAAACAACATCTCTGCTCACTGTAAACTTATGAGTAGAAGGGTTATAGCATCTATACCCTTTTTACTGCAAAGAGTAACCAATAAAGATGCACTTATCAGCTTTTGGATCCAACTTGGATCTCAACTCATCTGGCACATGTACATAGGCAATGCAACCAAAAATTTTCAAATGAGAAATAGCTGGTTTCCTACCAGTATACCTCTCCTCTGGAGTCATACCATGTATTACTGCAGTGCGAGTCCTGTTCATTATGTAGACTGCTGTAGCAACTGCTTTAGCCCAATAAAAATCTAGCAAGTCTTTTTCATTGAGCATGGCACGAGATACCTCTCCAATATGCCTGTTTTTCCTTTCTGCAATTCCATTTTGTTGTGGGGTATGACTGCATGAATATTGCTGCTTTATGCCATGCTCCTGCAGGAACCTTGCAAACTCATTTGAGAGGTACTCTCTCCCTCCATGTGACCTTAGGCATTTTATTTGCAGGCCTGTTTCTTTTTCAACCATAGCTTTAAGGGTTTTGAAATGCCCAAAAACTTCACTTTTCTTTTTCATAAAATACACCCAAACTTTTCTGCTATATTCATCAATAAAACTGACAAAATAATGACAGCCTCCAAGAGATGCAGCTTTAGTAGTCCACACATCAGAGTGGATTAATTCCAATGGCTTCTTACTCTCTTGAACATGTTTAGGAAATGGTTTCCTTGCCTGTTTTCCAAACTGACAGGCTTCACATACCTTATGCATTTCTGCAACCTTGAATTTTGGCAAACCTGCAACAATATTTTGGGCCTGCATTGATTTAAGTCGCTGTACATTAACATGACCAATGCGTTTATGCCAGATATCAATATCTGCAACTACACCGGTCCCATGTGCAAACATTGCTGCACTCAATTCAGACATGTCTGCATCCAATGTAAACATTCTGCCCTTCTTCTTTCCTTTTGCTATCAAGCGACCTTTATTTTTCATATCCTCAACAAAGCATCCATGAGGATTAAATCTGACCTGCAAGCCCTGCTCAACCATTTGACCAACAGAAACCAGATTCTTGGTGATATTCGGGACATGAAATACATCGGACAGGTATTTCTTTTTCCCATCCTGCATAGACAAAAGAATTTTTCCAATCTGCACAATAGGATGTGCAGTATCATCACCAGTCTCCACAAATCCTGGTTTTTCCATTTTCCTTGCATCCTCCATCCATTCTGCATGACCTGTCATGTGGTTTGATGCACCTGAGTCAACATACCATACATCATTGCTTTCTTCTGCACTTGTCACAGAATTGTTCATGTGCTGCATCATAAACAAATACTCATTTCTGTCATCACACTCTCTACTAGAAGATGCATAATTCCCTTGTTGCAGTTTTCCATTCATGATGTCATTCTGCTTTTTATAGCAGTCTTTAGCCATATGACCCATTTTACCACAGTAGTAGCATTCAACATTACTGTTTGCATTTTGGCTTCTTTGCCATCCACCACGACCTCTTTGGATCCCCCTGCCTCTAGAGTTACCACGTCCTCCTCCATAGGACTCATTTTCTTGAGTTTGCTGCATATTCTGATTTCTACCACGGCCTCCAAATCGGCCTCCTCTACCTCTGCCTCTACCTCTTCCAGCATTTGAGTAGAAGACAGCTTCTTTTGAAGTTCCTCCTGAAGAGGATGCACCACCATTTCTCTGCTCCTCAGAAATTAGAAGAGCAATCAACTCCTCAAAATCTAGAAATCTTTCACGGACGGAAATGGATGTTCGGAACTGTGCATAATCCTTTCCTAGACCATTCACAGTCACAGAAACTAAATCATCATCTTCCACTGGTGACCCAATGGAAGCAAGTGCATATGCAATATTCTTCACCTTCATGTGGTAGTCATTGATGCTCATACTTTCTCTTTGCACATTATGCAACTCTTGCTTGAGCTGCATTTTCCTAGCTTGCGTATTTGTGCTATACATTTTTGACAAAGTATTCCATGCCTCCTTTGGCGTACTTGCATCTTGAATATGCACAATCATAGAGTCTGAAATGCTGATAGACAGCCAGTACATGACTTTCCTGGCTCTCTCATGCCATGCTTTAAATGCCTGCATTTGCTGTTGATTGGGAACATCAGGAAGAACTGGTTCTTCTTCATTTCCTGCAACAAATTCCCAATATCCTTTTCCCATAAGGAAATTCGTCATTCTAAACTTCCATGCTTGGAAGTTGTTCTTGTCAAGCTTTTCAGTGACAATCTGTGAAAGAGAATCAGACGCCATTACAGAACACTGCAAAAAATTCTGTCACTGCAAAAAACACAGCTTCACCCTCACAAGGGCAAATCTGCAAAACTAGCGAAAGTGGTATTTGACCACACAGTCACTTCCTAGTGACTATTTTGCATAAACAGGAACCAAGGATGATTCTGTAACTCCCAATGTCTCTGCACATAAGCATACGATGCAATTTCTGTGGTAACTTTTCATCGACCTGTAGAACAGTGGTCACACAGCATAAAACTGGGCCTTTTCCTGAGTGCGTGCAGAAAACTTCCGCCTCCAAAACAGGCCCCGAAATGGCCTCAAATCAACAAAGGGCATCTTAACCTGAGACAATGCACTCTTGCAATTTTCGGCTGTGCTACCTGCAGAGATCTGCTCCCAAAACAAAAAATGAAAGCAACACTGCTCCTCTTACCAGAACACCGCGAGCTTGGCTTGCTTTCTTGAGCTCCTTACCATGAACAAGGCTCTGATACCATGTCAAGATTGTGGGAGAGAAGGAAGGAGTCTCACTTGTAGCTTTCTTGCTTGCACAATGGGGGAATACACACAGAGGTGGAGGCTAAAAACAGTTTTCCTCTTCTTAGTTGTGTAAGCCAAAAGAACTCTCATACAAAGAAATAAAAGAACCCTATATATGGGTCTCAAACCAAACTCAACTAACTAAGGTGGCATACTAACTGAGCCATAAACTAGAGTAGATAAGGATAGCTATCATATAGCTATTATTCATGGGCAGTGTACCAATCGCGTCTACAACTGACAAGTCGGTGACATAAATACACAACGGTCACCCTGGCATATCACGAGTGGAGCTCGATATCTCAACAAAAAGATCATGAGTTCATGACTTGAATCAATGTAACTTGAATTAAGCAACTACATAAAAGCTTTAGCTCAAGGATTGACTGTTATGGAAAGCCATGTTTAATTCCAAAGTATGGCAAGAAATCATTGAAAGACTTCTTTAAACCCTACCTTGAATGAAGAGAAAGCAAGATACTACGAAGAGAGAATTACATGTCTAGTTTGTATTTGCAATGTTTTGGAGATGAAGTACAACCTGTGTTTACAGATTTCAGCCCATGAATACCCTGTTTTTTGCTGAGAAGAAGAGTCCAAAATATCACTTATCAGTGTCAAAAGATGTCCTTGAAATGTACTCACAAAGACTAAAGCTCGTAGTCACTCATGTGAACCAAGAGCAGTTCATGTTCTACCAAGATTAAGGAATTGGATCACAAATAAAGCTTCAACCCATTAATTCCCTATTTTGGGCAGCCAAGAATAATCCAAGATGACACAAATAATCTACCAAAGAGTGTCTTCAATGTCCTTTCAAGGCAAGAGTGTTTAGATACAACAATTTCAAGTGAAAGTAGAGCATGTTCTCTTTATAAACCATAAGAGTAGAAAATGGAACGTCAACAAGAATCAGCCCAAAGAACATGATGGGCTGAATATGACAATCCAAAATCAAAGTTTAATGTCTCCCAAATATCTCTTCTTGGTAGAGAAGAGAGTCTACATCATAAGGAATTGTCCTTCTTTCCATCTACACAAATACATGTATCTCATGAACCGTACAAGAGGTGCTTCATCCCACAAAGAAAGTAATGGCTACATATAACAATCCAAATCAAAGCTTTATGTTTTCCAAGAACTCCTCTTGATAGAGAAGAGAGTTTACTTCAAGAGGTAGATGCATAAGATAGTGTCCTTCTCTTTTTTCTTCACAAGTGCATGTATCTCTTGAACCACGCAAGAGAGGCTTTGTAAAACTAAAATTCATTCCATTACTTTCAGTTCACCCCACAAATCTTGATAAGAAAGATGAAGAAGTGGAACAAGGGCTCCCTTCAAAGGAGTGAATTGCTACTCCAAAGATGTAGACACGAGCATTGATCAAAGCTTTCTCATTTCTCCTTCCATGAGCATAAATCCCCTCCCTGAATGGACTACTACCCTCCTTTTTGTACATATTAATCCTATTTTACTCAGCCAAGAGTGGCCTTCCATTTTCATCAATGCATGGGAAGGGAGATACTTACCATTCAAGTAGAGATTTCTGAAGTTGCTTATGGTTGCATGGCTTGAGCTTCCCCTTTGTGTGGTGGCTTGGACACCTCTCATCCTCCTTCATCCATGGTGCCCAGGTCTGACCCTAAAGATGCTCGCAAAATGCGGTGAAAAAAATGGACTCCTCCTTTCCACAGGCTTAATGCACAAAAGGTTCCAAGTGTCATAAGTCATGGTAAGTTATTGACAAAATGTCTTGTGTGTATTAGGTTAATCAAATCAACTTTGGAGACTTAGAAGAAGCTTAAGAGAGTAGTATTTCCATTCAGGTTTAGTGACAAAGAAGCTTACAAGGCAGAATCAAAGGGCTAGAGATCGAACAACCCAATTTTCCATAATGTATTAGGCTTGGTGATTTACATTAATTGTTACAACTTGTGGTCAAAGAAGCAAAGATGAATGGGTTGTAACTTCAAGGTTATGACACTGTCTTTATTCAAGGTGGGAACTTTTTGACTTATGGCAAAAAAAACCAAAGGATGGCACATAATGTTGAAATGGAAATAGAAGTGAAGGACAAGAGTAATTGAAGCAGGAAGAACAACTTATTTTGTGGATTCTCTAGAAAGTTCTAGAGTGATTAAGAAATAACAGAAAGTGTTATTTTTCATCCTTGGGCATACATTCCCATGGCATTCACCCCCTCCTAGCCTACGCATCCTCCGGTAGGTACCACTTCTTTGGATTTGCAGGATTAAGAGTGATCTTCATTTGTCATGTCTTCATCTTCATCTTCTAATCCTTCTCGTTCTTCTACGTCTTCATGCTCTTGGATTATATCCAAGTTTTCTAACTCATATGTTGAGCTTTCTCTTCATTTGAAGAGCTTGATTCTTTTTCCGACTATAGGTATCTTCATGCTTGTACCATCCAATTCAGCCAATAAATATGTGGCATTTTCATGAAAAAATTTAACCACATACGGACCAAACCAATGATTTACCATCTTCCTAGATGCACTGTATTGATTGTCTAGGCTATTGTCATAGACAAGCACCCCATCATTTTCTTGGATAGCTCTTGGCCGAAGTCGATGTTGCCTATCAAACCTTCTTTTGTTCTTTAACCTTGTTGTTTTCAACTTCTCAATAGCTGTTTGAACATCTTCAAGGCCTTCTTTCTAGCTGCCATATGGGCAAAGTCAGCAACTCTTCTCTATTGATGCCTTCCTCCCAAGGTAGAAGACTCCATGTGAGAATAGATTCTTCAATTGGCATAATTGGCTATTTTCCATGCATAAGTTCACTTGGCATAGAGCCAATTATGGTACTATGAGTATTCCGGTCATCCCATAATGCAAAAGGTAGTATTTTAGGCCATTCTTTGATCTTTCCTCTATAAGACTTTGCTAGAGCTTTGAGAATAGGCTAATGCCCTCTCTCAATTTTTCCATTGCCTTAGGGATTGTAGGCTGATGTCAAAGCCAAATTAATAACCAATTGAGCAATGAAGTTGTGTGCCTCATCGGCATCCAACTCTCCTCTTTGTGTATCACTTTGCCGACACAACCATATTTGCAAAATACTTCTTCAAGAAAAAAGCAACAAACAACTTGAGTGGTATTGTCTATTAAAGCTTTACCTTCAACTTGATTGGTTAGATCTTCCCTTGCAAGCACTAAATACCGCATATTCCATATCCCTATAGGCATGGTTACAAGATCAAAAACCCATCTATAATGTATAGACAAGGGATAAGTTGGTTGTAACCCATCTCGATGCTTGACCATAGAATACATCTAACACACATAACATGTTTCAACAAAATGCTCTATATCTTGATACATGTTCTACCACCGGTATATTTCTTTGACTTTAATAAAGGTTCCCCATATAGCTCTATGGCTAGCCCACAAACTTTCATGAAATTCCTTCATTACATATTGTTGCAATCTTTCGTTACCTAAAACTTGGACTTTCTTCTTCTTTGTGTGCTTCCATAGATTCCCTTCTTTAAGGAAAAAGCCATAAGCTTTCCTCTTAATATGCTTGAACTCCTCTTCATTCCAAGTCTCCTTCTTATTCATTGTACTCAAATATTGGTTGCAATCTTTAGCCAATCTTCTTCATAATCTTCTTTAAGAAAATGAGCTAGAACTTGAACAATGCAATGAGCATGCTAGCTTTTAGTTGACTACCCTTCTTCTATAGACAAATCTTTGATATTTGTTGGTTGTTTGCTAAATTACAGCAATACCTTTTCCTGTTCTTGATGTATTTAATGTTGTACCATTAAAAAGTTCAGCTACACTTGTTGTTTTCATCTTTGGTTCTGTATATGTAGCAACTGAAAAATTATTTTCAGTGGTCATGGAATGAAATTCAAAAATTATAGATTCTTCAATTTCATCTTCTTCTGTCATCTCCTCTTCACTGTCATATCTTGCATGTGACAACATGTCAGCAACTAGATTCTCCTTTCCTACAACATTCTTTAATTTGAGACTGAGAGATTTAATATATGCAATCCATCTTAGCATAGCAATGTCGGGTATAGAGCAGTTGGCAATCATACCCAAGAGTGAAAGACAATTAGTTTCTACCACTATGGAAGCACCTATAAAGTATTCACTATCACACTTTAATACTGTTACAACTCCCCACAATTCCCTTTTTACTTGTGCATACCTTCTTTGATGTTCATTGAGAATATTTGCTCCAAAACCAATTGCATACCTGTTACCTTTAATATCTTCTTGGCCAACAGCCCATCCTATTCCAATGGGACTTGTATCCATAATAGTAAGGATGATGGGTTGACCATTTGAATAATCGACCCTTTTAAGAGTGGGGGCTAAAATTAATAGCTTCTTTAATTTGCATACAGTGAGAGTATGCTCTTTACCCCAAGAGAATCTTTGGCCTTTTCTTAATAATTGATAAAGATTTTTGGTTACATGAGCAAAATGTGGTAACCATATAAGATAGAATACACAGGCACCAAGAAATCTTCTCACCTCTAAAATATTTGTGCATTTTTCTTACATTCCACTGATGGCAACTATCTTGATTGGTGAAGGTTTACGTCCGCAAGGGCCACACAAGTGTTCGATGACTAGAACTTCTTCAACCCCAAAAATTGACTTAGCTCCAAAAAGGGTAAGATGAACCTCCTCTAGCCTTGTCAAAATCTTGTCACAATCATGAATATGGTTAACTACAAATGTCCTGCAGCCGTGTTCGTTAAGCTCCTCATCCTTTTCATAGACTTCACATTCCTTGATTGGTACATCATCAAGAAAAGGAAGAGTAAGCTATGGAATAAAGTCCCTTAAGAATTTGTGCATGGTGTTCATCATATGGGCCATGGAATTTATTGCACCTTGCGGTAGAGTACACATGCGAACCAATCCAAGAGGTGTCTTCATTGTGGTAATGTCTCAGCTCTCTAATGAGAGTTGAAATTGATCATACCTTGAATATAGGTCTCCCATGGAATAAATTGCTCTCCCTGCAAAAGCTTCAACAAACTCATCAACAACTAGACCTAAACCAACGTTTCGGATTGTGACACGATCAGCAGGTTGTAGATCTTGAATGAATTGTAAAGAACCATTTTTCTTGGCCACGGTAAACCATCAATTTGAGTAAGGTGTTAAAGAAGGTTCTAAAATCTTCATTCTGATATTTTCATTCAGTGTTGGGGTGAAAGACCCTTGGGCCTGCTTGTGTACAGTGACCGCCCATATTCTTTATTCATATATATATGAAACTGCAATAAGGATGTCATAACATTGTTGACAGTACCTACATTGTGTGTGCTCTTCTCTCCCACGTCTCCTGTATCCCTTTCAACTGGTATCAAAGCCACTCCTTCCCGACCTTCCCCGACATCTACAAGAGGTATGAGAGCTTGCTTCTCACTCAGTTCTCAGCGATTCTTTGACATGAACAGCAGGGTTTCATGAAGAGGCAGCCATAGCTTCCATCATTGAAGCTTATTCTCTTCACCTCTTGCTTAGACTTGTTCTAAGCTTGTGTAGGCCTTCATTGGGTTCTTGCTTATCCCCTACCCACCCTGATTTGGCCCCTCAAGTACAGCAGCATGCTCACGTTTTATTTGTGCCTGTTTGCAAAAATGACTCAAAAATCACTCTTTTTGTCATATCTCTGGCATTTAAAACCCGATTCAGGCAAGGTAAGAGTCTAAGTTGGGGTTTTGGCATGCTCCAAATGTGATGGTGATGTCAGATTTGCCAAATTTTGATGACATAATATTCTGCAATAGATTTCAGGTCTGAGACAACATGTATTTGTATGCCTATGGCTTATGTGATGCTTCTACTGATGTCTATTGATACCAAATCACTTGTGGATGTTATGCCTCTTATGTGAGATGCACCGATTATGCCCGGTTGGTGCCTATACATACGGGAATGTATGCCTATGGTTTGCCTATGGATTTGAGCTTGGATTGAGCACTGATTTGCTCAATTTACAGAGGTTATATGCTGCTAGAAACTTCAGGGCTGAAGCTATTTAATGATTTTCCAGGTTATGCCTATTGCGTACGGGGTGCTCCCAGCTACTTGGATTGATGTATTCACGCATTTGGATGATGCCATATGGTTCTTCTATGCTCCAAAATTTTTTTGAGTTGAGATTATAGCTTGATTTTATGGTTCAATGTCACTGCCTTGCAACATGCATTTCACTATCATAACATGGTTTATGCCTAGGCTACCCAGTGCGGGTTATGATGTCTTGGTGAATGCTTTATGCTTTGGCTATGGGTGGCAGTTGTTTGAGCTTGTCTCGACATTCATTTGAGTATTCCCTTGAGCAGTTGGACATTGACTTGGATTTTTTGTTACGACTTGTCTTTTTTCGTTACAACCTTGGATGCTGTATGGGATTTTATGCTCTGATTATGGATCTTGGCTATTATTTGGATGCACATATAGGTATTGAGCAGTGAACTACTCCCTTGTTTTGGCAGTTGCCTATTGAGTTGTGATTGCTTGTTTGCATTTGATATGTGGGATACTTACTGATCAATGGACTTGGATAGTGCTTGGGATTTAGAGTTATGGCCGTCCTGCTTCTCTATTGTATGGCATCTATGCTATTTGGGCTACTATTGCCCGTGTATGTCAAGGAGCAATTGATCTTTATGGCCACCCGTGTATGCACATGGTCTGCTACTATGTATTTTACCGAATCTCTTACTTGGATGCTTTTACATAGATATTTGGGCTTTTATTGGAGCTTGATTCTTGCACATTTATTTACCACCTACCGGTCTTGGCTGGACATGTATGTCAGTACATGGTATGAGACACTGCAAAGTTATGTATACTCCTATGTTTTAGGGATGCTTATACATTTATGGCTCCGAGGCATGCTTATGGTTTTATGGCTGCTACAATGGTTGGATATGTCATACTTTTGTCTGCTATGCTTGTTCGTCTGGGAGCTTTTGCATCCGTGGTTGATGCCTTTGTGTTCTTCCCTTCTGGTTTGGATGAGTCCCTTTACACTATTCTATGACGACTTCCAACTCTTCTAGTCATGCAGACAGTCCTCTTGATGAGCTTGTTCTCTCTGATGAGAGTTTCCTTGATTCTTTGAGCTCCTTGGATGTATTGGACAGCCCTACTCATGTTATTACAGAGCAATTGTCCTTTTCTATAGGTTTTACAGGTTCTATTTGCTTTCATTGTGGAAAGACAGGGCATGTGAAGCGTAAGTGCTTCAAGTGGATTAGAGAGTGGAAAAGATTGTGCCGCACTAGACATGAGAGCAGAGTCAGTGATACAGTAGGTGACACCATTGTTGATAGTAGTATGGTGCATGTAGTTACCCATGATGATGCAGCTAAGCCTAGACTCCTGGCATTGTGTTACCCTACAGATTACTTGCTCAGTGATACGGCCTATACCTTTGATTAGCTTTTAGAGAGTATGGCATCTTGTCATGTTACTCCGCATAAATCTTGGTTCTCTTCTTACATGGAGGTTGACATATGTATTTCTTTAGGCCTTGAGCAGGATTTTCATGTTATTGGTACAGGGGATATACACTTGGCTTTGCCAAACGGGTCTTCTCTTATGCTCCGTGATGTCTTTCATATACCTATGCTCAATAAGAGCCTGATCTTTGTTAATCAATTGCATGGTGCAAGATATTATGTCTCTCTTAGGGATACTTCATGGAAAATCTATCATGGTTGCTTGGTATTGGCCAAAGGTTCTAGATATGGTAGTGATTATGTGGTGCATGTCTCTCATGTGGGAGATTCTATGGTTGCGGTTACGTATATACCACATGCATTGTTATGGCATTATTGCCTAGGCCATGTGCGACACACTGAGATGGATGCTTTATGTGATATGGGCTTATTGCCTACTCTTCCCCATGCTACTTGCCCTCATTGTACTCATGGTCCATGCAAAGCCTCTTTGGCTTTTGGCTTTTGTGTGAGGCATGCTCCTCTAGATCTAGTCCATGTTGCAGTATATGGACCTATGTCTTCCTAGTCACTTGGTGGAGCGTCATATTTTGTGACCTTCATGGATCATGCTACCCACCATGTTTGGACTTACCCCTTGGTAGGGATTGAGGATGATGTTAGTATGCTTGACAGGTTTTTGGATTCTGCTGGTAGCAGGCCTAGATGCTTGAAAATGGATTATGAGAGTCATGCTATCTCTCCCAGCTTATGGATCTCTTGTCACCAATATGGCATTGATTTATTATGCTCATGGTATTATGGGATTGCTCACGGCATGTGCCTGACTTTACAGGCAAAGGTTGCTTCTATGCTTACCACAACTAGGTTATCTTATGGCTTTTGGACTGAGGACCTTATGATGGTAGTCTACTTGGTTAATCAGACATCGTGTTTCTCTTTGGATGTTATTACTCCACATGAGGCATGGAGTGGCATGAGACCCTCCTATGATCACTTGAGGGTGTTTGGCTACCAGGAATCTGTCAGTATGCCATATGATCCTATGTCACGCAGATGCATACTCCTTGGTTATGGAGATCGTGACTTTACGACTTACAAGTTTTGGGATTTAGATGCCCAGCAGCAGGTTCTACTCAGCCGTCATGCTGTCTTTTATGCAACACAGACACCTCTCAGGCCTCTTGATGCACGTTCAATGTGCTTTATGGTTGATTCTATAGTCGTATGTCAGTCTTCCGCTTTGCTAAGGCCGCATACTATCTTGAGACCCCGTTTGACTTGTGTCCAGGATGTTGGCCCTCTTTTGATGATTGACCTTGGAGAGCCTGTATACTCTCCCCTATCTTTTATGTGCTGCATTGATGCTATGCGCCACTCTAATGCTTTAGAGCCATGCATTATGAGTTGTATTGCTTGCATCATGGGAAGCAATCATGGATTGCTCTATTGTCTAGAGCTATGGGATCGCTTATCTTCTGGATGTCATGGACTCAGGGATGCTTGACTCTTCTTGTGAGGAGGTTCCTACCACTTATTGCACAGCTCGCTTTCCAATTGGGCATAGGGTGAGATGTCATGATTCCTCACTCTATCTCTTTTCTTTTCTTTTGTTTTTTCACTCCCTAGCCCATTGTCCTTTTAGTGGGAGGTTGTTGGGATAAAAGGCCCTTGGGCCTGCCCATATACAATGACCACCCATATTCTTTATTCATATATATATGAAAGTGCAATAAGGCTATCACAACATTGTTGATAGCACCTACGTTGTGTATGCTCTTCTCTCTTGCATCTCATGCATCCCTTTCATTCAAAAGTTCTAGTAATTTGGGCAAATGCGCCCTTGGAACAGGAATAGGCTTGAGGTTCTAAGGCACATGTGGAACCGTAAAAATGACCATACGAGCCACAATATTTGGATCCACACAGCCTATTTCACTTGGCTGAAATGCAAAAGCTTTGCCATATTTCATTAGCATTTGCATAAAATAGTATTTTTTAGCCAATAAAAGGAAAGAATTATCACCTATTTTGAACTCTTTTATACTTTCAGATATAAACTTGTGTCCAATATTGGAAGGATCTCGAAGACTTGGCTAATTTGCTACCCTATCAGTCAGCCCTTCACTTTCAAGCAGTGGGACCGCCTTGACTTTCTTGTCCATTGTCTTGTATTTTGTCTCTACTTGCGCTTCAACCTTGTTGAGTAAACCAATTTCTTTCTGTTCAACAAATTCTTGAATTGTCTGATAAAAATCCAATGTGCATACTTCTATGGACTGATTTTTAGCCTGCATATATTTCAGCTAGTGTGTCAGTAGTAACCATCCCAAAAAAAAAGCTTTAAATATCTTCATTTTCAGCCATCATGTCATAAGTTTTCAGCTCACTTTTTACATGACATAAATATTTTCTTTCAGCTTTAGTCATGGCTAAAAGAGACTTATAATAGCCCAAACTGTTGGTTGTACATACATGTAGATTTGCTAGAGACACAGCTTCTGAAACATGAGAAGGCATAATCTTTTTACATGAAACACAACAGCCTCCTTTTACAACAGTGCAGCCCAAAAATGCTTGAATTCTTGGGAATGAGGAGGCACAAAATAATCCTGCAATCGATCTCTGTTGCGATGATGATTAACACATACAATAAGAAATTGGATAGCTCGTTCATTATGCTTACTTCAAATTTGAGCATAGGAAGAGCTTTCATCAAGAGATTTTGTTTCCAAGCGGGCTTCAAAAATGTAAGGTTGCCCAAGAATGATAGGTAACTATAAGAGTCTTGAACAAAGAAGTGAAATTTGTCTTTTATGTATCCTATAGTTACCTACATATTAGGATATGTAGCATATAACTCTCCAGAAGATTTGTTTGCAGCTCTCATTCGCTAGCCTGGATCAACATCTATGGGCCACCTGTTAGAAATCAAGCTCATTGTCAGTGTGTCTTTATCTATGACCGACATCTATGTGACAGCTAGAGTGTGTAGCTGTCTACATGTGACTACATTAAATAAGTCGGGTTAGTAGTCAGTTAGTGACCTGACTAGAGTTAGTTTGTCTAGTCTACACTTACACTAGGTCACTTTATCTTTGTTGTGTGTGTTACTCAGTTAGAAAAAAGAATAATGGAAGAAAGCTATGGAACCTGAAGGTTCATGACAATGGAGTTTCCATGTCTCTCTCTCTCAACTTTGAACATGGTATCAGAGCTTGCCTTGGTGGACTTCTTGGAGCAGGAGGGAGTGAAGATGATCTACAGTTGAAGACTTATGTTATTTTTCAAACAGGCTGAATGCTATTGTCAAATGGAAGGTATGCATTGTGTGATTGTTTGCTCTATGGTCCAAGCTACTGTCTGGGGCTTGTTTAGAACCTTGAGAAGGGAGCATTAAGCACCATTGTGTGCTCCATTATCATCATCATCAACATTGTGTGCTGCTGCAAATCCCTATCCAGTCTGCACAGATTGCGCCTTTTTTCAGGTCTGAACTCATTTGCCTCATTTGCTGGTTGTAATCACTCACTTGGCTATACATTGCTTGCAAGAGATCTCTGGAAGGTACTTGAAGATAATAGGAAGCCATTGCTTGTGATGGAGCTCATTTATGAGCTGAAAACAGAGATCACAGGTCTTTCATAAACAGTGGCCTATTGTATATAGCCACTACAAAGCATATACACTTGTCTGGCATGAGCTTGAAGCACTCATACATACCCAGAAGCATCACTAGAGCCAAGATGTATGTCAAGTAGCCATATGTACCAGATGTAATGCATTTGAGTTGAAGTTGCTCACTAAAATCACTCAAATCTAAAGTATGTTAGTGGCTGAAAACTGTCATACACAGTCAATGACAAGCATTGTGTATTATTGAAGCAATACAGGTCATCTTGGGGGTTCTATCATCTATATGAACTGACCTATACATGCTGAATGTATGGAGGATTGAAGCAAGCAATGAGCATCATTGAAAACTGAATTCTGAAACTGAAGTAAATGTAGTCACACTATCTTGGTTAATTACAAACAGTTCATGAAGTTTATGCCATTGGTCAACGAAGACAGGTTGTCTATGCCTACTCAGATGCTCATGTATTGAACTTGCCACTACAAAGTAAATGTATGACATGATTGGAAGACATTTTGGAGCTGCTTGGAGCTTGTTATGCTGAATTTTGTTTGACTGCAACCTGCAACTAAATTCGTTGACACTTGTATGTGCTAGTTATGCACTGTTCTATGCCTCTATGCTCATGTCTTGATTGCCAAATGTACTAGCAGCTATCTGGGAGGTTTTGGAACATGTATGACATGATTATCACTCAATTTTGGACTTGAAATTGCTGTTGGTTACTCACAGTTTACAGTTTCAGACTGCCTGTATGTACCCTGGCAATGAGGTTACAGAAGCTTAAGCTGAAGCAAACACATAGCTTATGTATTGACAGTTAAACCTACAGTTGTGATACCACTTGCTTGTGGGTTGTTTTGGGGTGTCAATGGGCTAAAATACCCTATTTTTTTCTGCAATTTAGTGCAGAAAACTATCATAAACTATTACGGACTGAACTTGGTTAGTCATACTTATTAGTCTGCAGGGAGTCAGGCACTTGATAGACAGTCTATTGCATCATGGCTAATGCACATGGGACTGACAATATCACTCAGATAGTTGGAGAGAAGTTGGGGACAACAAGAACTTTGCATTATGGAAATTCAGGATGAAAAATTTTTCTGGTTGGCAAAGGTTATTGGGATCTATGTATAAGAGATGAGGCTGCTCCTAAGTTGCCTGCACAGAATCCAACTAATGAACAGAAAAGAGCTTACAAGTTATGGAACCATGACACATGGAAGGAAGATCCAATTGAAACAGCAGTTCAACAGCATGTCTAGGAATGGCAAGAGCATCCAGGTGTATACCACGGAGATTAAGACCATAGCTGATCAATTTGCTACCATTGGCTCAAGTGTATCAGAAGATATTGCTGTTGCCTTGAATGGCTTAGGCAAAGAGTACAAAGCTTTTGACACTTCCATTTCTGTCAGAGAAGAGCCCCCTAGCTGGGAAGAGCTAGTTGCTTTGTTGCTACATGAGGAAGTCAAACTTGGTTTGAATACAGGTTCGAGTGCATCTCAGAGTAGAGACACTGTGTTATACACTAGCCAGTGTGCCAGAGGATCTAGAGGTCGTGGTTCATTTCGAGGTCGTGGTGACACTCGTAATGCTTATGGATAGAAACGTCAGCAGAGTAATTGGCATGGTGCAAATATACAAGGCCAACGTGGATCTGGTGGGTTTAGAGCCAGGGGGAGATCACCCCGAGGTAGAGGTCGTGGATCTAGTTCATGGCAGTCATCTGATCAGCCCAACAGGGACAAGGATTGCCATTATTGTGGCCGGTATGGGCATATTGCAAAGGATTTTTACAAGAAGCAGGGAGATATGAAGGCAAAGGGCAAATAGCACAGTCACTATGCATCTTCCAATGGTACTCATGATGAGCCAATTGATAGACTCTTTGCCATGCAGCATGTATCCAGAAATGCATCGAGACATGATAGAGATGACAGATGGTACATTGACCCTGGAGCGTCAAACCACATGACACCGCATGGAGAGTGGTTTGATGAGATGGTTGCAGGTACACATGGTCATGTATGTACTGGGGATGACACCCAACATGACGTAAAGCATAAAGGGATTGTTCCTCTTATAATGCCTGATGGCAAGAAGAAAGGCATGCATGATGTATTACATGTACCGACCATAACAAAGAATCTGTTGTCTGTGGGTCAAATGGCAGAACAGAATTTTCAAGTGACGTTTAACAAAGATGGGTGTTTCATTAAGGAGTATGGATATGGCTGCAAGTTAATTGCCAAGGGCAGAAGGGATGGCAGGATGTTTACATTGGATGCGACCATTCCGTGACTTAAGGCAGCTATGTTTGCTCATGATGAGAGTGCCATTCGGGATGTAGAGATTTGGCACAAGAGGATTGGACATGTCAATGTACAAAAGCTGAAATCTATGCAGCAGAAGGAAGTAGTACTTGGATTACCTAAATTCAAGTATAATGAGTTTGGTCATGTATGCCCTGCATGTCAGTTTGGGAAGCAGGCACGGTTTCCTTTCATGAGACATGTAAAAAACAGCACCAGGCCTTTACAGTTGGTGCACTCTGATGTCTGGGGTCCTTCACATAATGCTTCTTTTGGCGGTGCACGGTATCATGTCTCATTCATTGATTATTTCAACAAGTATACTTGGCTTTATATTTTGAAGCATAAGAATGATGTGTTTGATGCATTCAAAGACTTCAAGAAGCATGCTAAAAATGAATTGGGCTGCTACATATCATGCTTGAGATCAAATGGAGGAGGTGAATATATCTCAAATTACTTTGACAGGTATCTTGCTAAATATGGGATCGGAAGACAGCTCACATGTAGTTATACACCGCAGCAAAACGGTGTTGCAGAGAGGAAAAACAGGGTTTTGATGGAGTCAGCTAGAGCTATGCTGAATGAAAAATGTCTGCCAAATGGTTATTGGGCTGAAGCAGTGATGACTGCTGTCTATGTGCTGAATCGAACCCCTACAGCAGGGATTCATGATGTCACTCCATATGAGCGGCTGTATGGTCATAAACCTAATATTTCACACTTGAAGGTATTTGGCAGCATTGCATATGTGCATATACTAGATAAGAAGAGGAAGAAATTGGATCCTAAGGTAGTGAAAAGTGTGTTTATAGGATATGCATAGAAACGGAAAGCTTATAAGTGTTATTTACCTTCTTCGCATGAGACACTCATAAGCATAGATGTGGTATTTGATGAGTTAGCATCCTGGTATGGGAATCCTATTGCAGTGCCTACTATTGATGGCTCACCCAGTATGAGTCATGCTGAAAATACTCTTGCAGAGAGTACTTCCATGAGTGGTTAGACAGGTGATGTATCATCTACAGTGAGTCCTTGGATAGGACGATTGCGAAGTCGCACTACTGCATCCACTGAGACGGATATGTCAGTGAGGGGGAGAACTGATAAGGGAAAAGAAAAGGTTTTTGAAGATGTAATAGGTCCACTCACTACAAGTTACGATTTATCTAGCAGTGACAACTTAGACAGTGAATTGGGGATTCCATCTGTTATGACTCCAGGTGCTAGGTAGAGCCGTTATGTGCCGCCTCATGAGAGACAAGCTCACAGTGAGCCACATCTCAAAATATCAGAGAGGGTCAGACGACCTATTGACAGGTATACTTACACTGGATATTCAGCCCGTCATTATGCTTATATGAAGAAAGTAATAGGTTTTAGAGAACCAAGTAAGTTTGATGAGGTAGTTGTAGATGAGAATTGGTGTGATGCTATGGATGAGGAATATTTAGCTTTGGCTGAAAATGATACATGGGATTTGGTACAGTTGCCTAAGGGAAAAACACCTATTGGATGCAAGTGGGTGTATAAGGTGAAATGTAAATCAGATGGATCATTGAAAAGATACAAGGCCAGGCTAGTTGCAAAAGGGTATGCGCAGCAGTATGGTCTTGATTATGAGGAGACTTTTAGCCCTGTAGCAAATATGGCTACAGTTAGAACTGTGATTGCTTTGGTAGCAGTTAGAGGCTAGAAACTATGGCAGATGGACGTAAAGAATGCCTTTCTCAATGGAGAATTACAGGAAGAGGTTTACATGGAACAGCCTGAAGGCTATGTGCATCTAGACTTTCCAGCACATGTATGTCGGCTGAAAAAGGCATTATATGGGCTGAAACAAGAACCCAGAGCATGGAATGTTCGCATCAGCAGTTATTTGCAGCAACATGGTTTCCGATTGGGAGATGCTGATCATAGTCTGTTTGTGAAGAAGACAGATAGTGGCTATGTTTTCCTAGTTGTCTATGTTGATGACTTAATCATTACAAGAGATGATGAAAATGGGATTGCTGAAATAAAGACATGTTTACAAACTAAGTTTAAGGTCAAGGACCTTGGAGAGCTGAAATATTTTTTGGGGATTGAGGTTGTCTCTACACCTCAAGGCATATGGCTGCTACAGAAGCAATATACTCATGACATGTTACAAAAATATGGTATGGCTGATTGCAAGCCTATGGATACGCCTTTAGAGCAGAATGTCAAGCTGCAAATGTCAAGATTGTGGGAGAGAAGGAAGGAGTCTCACTTGTAGCTTTCTTGCTTGCACAATGGGGGAATACACACAAGGGTGGAGGCTGAAAACAGTTTTCCTCTTCTTAGTTGTGTAAGCCAAAAAGAACTCAAGTACATAGAAATAGAACAACCCTATATATGGGTCTCAAACCAAAATCAACTAACTAAGGTGGCATACTAACTGAGCCACGAACTAGAGTAGATAAGGATAGCTGTCATCTAGCTATTATTCATGGGCGGTGTACTAACTACATCTGCACAACTAACAAGTCGGTGACATAAATGAACAATAGTCACCCTAGTATATCACAAGTGGAGCTCGATATCTCAACACTCCCCCTTGAGCTCAATCCCAATTCTTGCACACCAAGTAGGTCTCTGAACTTGCGTAGTTGCTCTGCACCCAATGCCTTCGTAAATATGTCAGCTACCTGATCCTCTGTGCTGACATAAACTAGATTAATAAGACCTAGTAAAACCCTCTCCCGCACATAGTGATAATGCACCTCAATGTGCTTTGTTCTAGCATGATAGACTGGGTTATTTGCCAAGTGTATACTACTCATGTTGTCACAATAAATGACAACTGGCCCATCTGTAGGAGGCTCATGCATATCATAAAGTAGCTTATGCAACCAAGCTACCTCACATGCAGCCATTGCTGCACCTCTATACACTCAGTCTCTGTGCTTGACAAGGAAACTATAGGCTGTTTCTTGCTACTCCAAGTGACTACAGCACTCCCAAAAGAGAACACATACCCACTGGTAGATCATCTATCAGAAATACTACCAGCCCAATCAGCATCAGTGTATCCATGCAACTGTATCTGAACCCCAGTCTCATAAAGTAGTCCATACTGCAATGTGGACTTCACATACCTGAGTATGTGTCTAGCCGCATCCAAGTGCAGTTTCCTTGGATCCTGCATAAACTGACTTACCAATCCAACAACATAGCTCAAATCTGGCCTGGTAATATTCATATAAATCAAACTTCCTACTATGCATCTGTACATAGTAGGGTCTTCGACAAGCTCACCTGCATCTACGCTCAGCTTTGCATTCTGCTCCAAAGGAACTAAAATAGGCTTACAGCCTCTCATCCCATATTTGGACAGCATGTCAAATCCATACTGCCTCTGCAAGAGCCGTATCCCACTTGGTGATCTAATCACCTCAATACCCAAGAAATAACGCAGCTCTCCCAAGTCCTTCATCTCAAACTTCTGCTTCGATAGCATTTTCACATGAAGGATATCTTCATTACTATCAGCTGTGATAATCAAATCATCAACATAAATGACAAGCAGCATAACACCTTTCTCTGTTTTTTATCACATAAAGTGAGAAATCTGCCTTGAAAATCTGAAAGCCAATAGTGACAATATATTGTCCTATCTTGTCAAACCATGCTCTAGGTGCTTGCTTTAAGCCATACAATGTTTTCTTCAACCTGCAAACAAACTCAGGATGAACAACATGAACATAACCTGGTGGCTGCTTCATATATACCTCTTCTTGCAAATCGCCATGCAAGAAGGCATTCTTTACATCCATCTGATGTAAAGACCATTCCTTTGATGCAGCCATAGCAAAGACTGCTCTTACGGTTGCCATCCTTGCAACCAGACTGAATGTTTCTTCATAATCAATGCCATATGTTTGTGCATACCCCTTGACTACTAATCTTGCCTTGTATCTATTCACAGAACCATATGCATTGTGTTTCACCTTATAAACCCACTTACAACTGATTGCATTTTTATCTTTAGGCAAAGGTACCAATTCCCATGTAACATTTGCTTCCAAGGCATCCATTTCTTCATCCATGGCTTTCTCCCATTTTTCTTTTCCCATGGCTTGCTCAAAAGAAGTGGGTTCTGGTTCTTGTATCACTTTGACCATGTATGCATAGTGAATGGCTCTAAATCCATCATATTTCCGCCTATCCACAGGATACCTAGCTCTGGTAGACCTGCGCAAAGTAGGTTCACTCCCAGGTGCTCTAAAAACATCCTTGGTCTTCCTTACTCCAGGTGTAACAATAGAAGGAATACCCAACTCATCATCAATGCTCTGTTCTGAGCCACTGGATTCACCATCCACATAAGAGTGACCTGCATTCACATCAAACATGGGCTGATCTACCTTCTCTTTCCCTTTTCGTGATACCTACATACCACTATCTACATTGCTTTGAGAAGATTCTCCTTATCTCAATCTGCCTGTCCATGGCAAAGAATGTGAACCACTGCTAGAGGACGCTCCGCGTCCACTAATATTTTGTGACTGCTGCTGTGAATTCTGTGCAGCATTACCATTTTGTGCATCTACATTATCAATCGCATTTACTGGTTTATACCAACTACTCATCTCATCAAAAACAGCATCTCTGCTCACTATAAACTTACGAGTAGAAGGGTTATAGCATCTATACCCTTTTTGCTGCAGAGAATAACCAATAAAGATGCACTTTTCAGCTTTTGGATCCAAGTTGGATCTCAACTCATCTGGCACATGAACATAGGCAATGCAACCAAAAATTTTCAAATGAGAAATATCTGGTTTCCTACCAGTATACCTCTCCTCTGGAGTCATCCCATGTATTGTTGCAATGGGAGTCCTATTCATCATGTAGACTGCTGTAGCAACTGCTTCAGCCCAGTAAAAATTTGGCAAGTCTTTTTCGTTGAGCATGGCACGAGATACCTCTCCAATATGCCTGTTTTTCCTTTCTGCAATTCCATTTTGTTGTGGGGTATGATTGCATGAACATTGCTGCTTTATGCCATGCTCCTGCAGGAACCTTGCAAACTCATTTGAGAGGTACTCTCCCCCTCCATCTGACCTTAGGCATTTTATTTACAGGCCTGTTTATTTTTCAACCATAGCTTTAAGAGTTTTGAAATGCCCAAAAACTTCACTTTTCTTTTTTATAAAATACACCCAAACTTTTTAGCTATAGTCATAAATAAAAGTGACAAAATAATGACAACCTCCAAGAGATGCAGCTTTAGTAGTCCACACATCAGAGTGGATTAATTCCAATGGCTTCTTACTCTCTTGAACATGTTTAGGAAATGCTTTCCTTGCCTGTTTTCCAAACTGACAGGCTTCACATACCTTATGCATTTTTGCAACCTTGAATTTAGGCAATCCTGCAATAATATTTTGGGTCTGCATTGATTTAAGTCGTTGCACATTAACATGGCCAATGCGTTTATGCCAGATATCAATATCTGCAACTACATCGGTCCCATGTGCAAACATTGCTGCACTCAATTCAGGCATGTCTGCATCCAACGTAAACATTCTCTTCTTTCCTTTTGCTATCAAGCAACCTTGATTTTTCATATCCTCAACAAAGCATCCATGGGAATTAAATCTGACCTGCAAGCCCTGTTCAACCATTTGACCAACAGAAACCAGGTTCTTGGTGATATTCGGAACATGAAATACATTCGACAGGTATTTCTTTTTCCCATCCCGCATAGACAAAGGAATATCTCCAATCTGCACAATAGGATGTGCAGTATCATCACCTGTCTCCACAAATCCTAGTGTTTTCATTTTCCTTGCATCCTGCATCCATTCTGCATGACCTATCATGTGATTTGATGCACCTAAGTCAACATACCACACATCGTTACTTTCTTCTACACTTGTCACAGAATTGTTCATGTGTTGCACCATAAACAAATGCTCATTTCTATCAACACCGTGTCTACTAGAAGATGCATAATTTCCTTGTTGCAATTTCCCATTCATGATGTCATTCTGCTTTTTATAGCAGTCTTTAGCCATATGACCCATTTTACCATAGTAGTAGCATTCAACATTGATGTTTGCATTTTGGCCTCTTTGCCATCCACCACGACCTCTTTGGCTCCCCATACCTCTAGAGTTACCACGTCCTCCTCCATAGGACTGGTTTTCTTGAGTCTGTTGCATATTTTGATTTCTACTACGGCCTCCAGATCGGCCTCCTCTACCTCTGCCTCTACCTCTTCCAGCATTTGAGTAGAAGACAGTTTCTTTTGAAGTTCCACCTAAAGAAAATGCACCACCATTTCTCTGCTCCTCAGAAATTAGAAGAGCAATCAACTCCTCAAAATCAAGAAATCTTTCAGGAACTGAAATGGATGTCCAAAACTGTGCATAATCCTTTCCTAGACCATTCAAGGTCACAGAAACTAAATCATCATCTCCCACTGGCGACCCAATGGAAGCAAGTGCATCTACAATCTTCTTCACCTTCATGTGGTAGTCATTGATGCTCATACTTTCTCTTTGCACATTATGCAACTCTTGCTTGAGCTGCATTTTCCTGGCTTGCGTATTTGTGCTATACATTTTTGACAAAGTATCCCATGCCTCCTTTGGCGTACTTGCATCCTAAATATGCACAATCATAGAGTCTGAAATGCTGATAGACAGCTAATACATAACTTTCCTGGCTCTCTCATGCCATGCTTTAAATGCATGCATTTGCTGTTGATTGGGAACATCAGGAAGAACTGGTTCTTCTTCATTTCCTGCAACAAATTCCCAATATCCTTTTCCCATAAGGAAATTCGTCATTCTAAACTTCCATGCTTGGAAGTTGTTCTTGTCAAGCTTTTCAATGACAATCTATGAGAGAGAATCAGACGCCATTACAGAACACTGCAAAAAATTCTGTCACTACAAAGAACACAGCTTCAACCTCACAAGGGCAAATCTGCAAAACTGACGAAAGTGGTATTTGACCACACAGTCACTTCCTAGTGACGATTTTCCATCAAGAGGCAACAAGGATGATTCTGTAACTCCCAATGTCTCTGCGCACAAGCATACAATGTAATTTCTACAATAACTTTTCACCAACCTGTAGAATAGTGGTCGCACAGCATAAAACTAGGCCTTTTCCTGAGTGCGTGCAGAAAACTTCCACCTCCAAAACAGGCCCTGAAATGGCCTCAAATTTAAAAAAAAAAGGTCACCGAGGGCTAAAGCCATTTCCCGCAGCATATACTGCCCTCTTGCTTCACCGCGAAGGGCGTCTCAACCTGAGACAATGCACTCTTGCACTTTCCGGCTGTCCTACCTGCTGCAGAGACTTGCTCCCAAAACAGAAAATGAAAGCAACACTGGTCCTCTTACCAGAACACCGCGAACTTGGTTTGCTTTCTTGAGCTCCTTACCACGAGCAAGGCTCTGATACCATGTCAAGATTGTGGGAGAGAAGGAAGGAGTCTCACGTGTAGCTTTCTTGCTTGCACAATGGGGGAATACACACAAGGGTGGAGACTGAAAACAGTTTTCCTCTTCTTAGTTGTGTAAGCCAAAAAGAACTCAAGTACATAGAAATAGAAGAACCCTATATATGGGTCTCAAACCAAGCTCAACTAACTAAGGTGGCATACTAACTGAGCCACGAACTAGAATAGATAAGGATAGCTGTCATCTAGCTATTATTCATGGGCGGTGTACTAACCGCATCTGCAAACTGACAAGTCGGTGACATAAATGCACAACGGCACCCTGGTATATCACGAGTGGAGCTCGATATCTCAACAGCAGATTGATGTTGGGATAGAGATTGAGAATGTTACTATGTACAGATAGATGGTAGGCAGCATGATCTATCTCATGATCACTAGACCTGACTTGAGTTATGTTGTGGGGCTGATCAGTCAGTTCATGCAGAAGCCTCACAAACCACACTTGGATGCAGTCAGGAGAATTATAAGATATGTAAAGAGTACCACAGATCATGGGTTGTTTTATGCATATGGGAAACCGCTTGACTTGATGGGGTACACTGATGCTGACTGGGTTGGTTGCACATATGACAGGAGGTCAAGCAACGGCTATGCATTTGGATTGGGTAGTAGCATGATCAGTTGGCAGAGTAAGAAACAGCCTACAGTTGCATTGTCCAGTACGGAAGCAGAGTATCGTGGTGTAGCCTTAGCGGCCTATGAAGCTAAGTTACAGAAGTTGCTGAATGACTTGGGAGTACACTTGGATAGCAAAGTCAAGCTGTACTATGACAATTTGAGCAGTGTCATGTTAGCAAGCAATCATGTTTATCATGCAAGATTGAAACACATTGAGGTTCACTACCATTTCATCAGGGAAATGGTTTTAACAGATCAGATTGACTTGGAGCATGTGAAGACTAAAGACCAGGTAGCAGACATCTTTACCAAATCAGTTGGTAAAGATAAGTTCATTCACTTTAGACAGCTACTTGGAGTGATAGATATGATTTGAGTTTTGTTTTGAGCTTGAGGGGGAGTGTTAGAAATCAAGCTCACCGTCAGTGTGTCTTTATCTATGACTGACATCCATGACAGCTAGGGTGTGCACCTATCTACATGTGACTACATTAAATAAGTCAGGTTAGTAGTCAGTTAGTGACCTGACTAGAGTTAGTATGTCTAGTCTACACTTACACTAGGTCACTTTATCTTTGTTGTGTGTGTTACTCAGTTTAAAAAAAGAATAATGGAAGAAAGTTATGGAACCTGAAGGTTCATGACAATGGAGTTTCCATGTCTCTCTCTCTCTCAACTTTGAACACCACCCGCCGCTTTCATAGAGACTCCGTGCCATGACGTTTATCTCAAAACCATGGTCTAAGAGTGCAATACATGGTGTTTCTTTTTCTCCAATTTTGAGGACTATCTATGTCAATGCGTATGGGAGTAGTGAGTGGTTGGAATGAACCGAGCTCCTTCCTCATCATGCATGTGCTGTAGACGACCTTCTTTTTGAGAGGTGGGTTGTTCGACTGGTTTGGATCGGCCGACCATTGCATTTTTAGCTTTCACTTCTTTAATTTTTGCATCCATGCTTTCTTTATCTTTCGCTTCAATTGCTGCAATTAATTCTTTAACTACTTCAAGCTGAATTCCTTGTGCAATCAACTTCTCTTCATCTTGCACTAAAACTTGAAGAGCTTACAAAAAAGCATGCATTGTTTCTTCAGCATCTTCACCTACATATTGTCCTTTTCTTTTGATTACATTAATAATTACACCATGAAATTCACATTTGGAAATCCCAAGAAATTTTCTTGAGGTAAACTCAATTTTACTTCCCAGAATTCATTCTTCTAGGATTCATTTGAGATCGGTTGAAGTTTCTATGTCAGATTGCAATTTGTAGGCTGGCTGATTGCCTTTCTTCTTTCCTTTGGCCTTCTTAGATTTTGGTGCATCTTCCATTTCTTGATCTGGGGTTGTGCTTTCAGCAAGCTTTGGTTGTTCGGACGTTCTTCTAGTTACCCATTTCAGAGGGCCAAAAGGGGAAGGGCTACGTTCATCTTCTCTTATTCTCTTTTCTTCAACCAAGACTTCTTTATGATTGGCTTCAACCAAATGTGCAAAGGCAAAGAAAGAATCTACCAGTTCTTTCCAACCAGTTATTCCTTGATATATGATTTTTTATGCTGATAAGTGCTTAAAAATAGCCAAAATTTATGAATTTCAGGGAAAAAATAGACTTCGTCTAAGGCGGTGGTAGCAATCAGTACGATTTTAAGCGGCAATGCCTGGAAAAGGCTTAAAAGACCCACTTGACGACAGTTGGTGAATTTTCATAATTTTTTGGCATGTTAGATGAGACCCTGGGAGATGCCATACATTGGAGGACTTCAAGGCGGATACCCAAGATTTTTCAAACTTTGAAACGGTCATCGAACGAGGAAATGGGAGCACCTGGGAGGCCAAGGCCAAATGTTAAGTGGAAATGGACTTAAGGGATGCCAAAGGGCATGACCCTTGGGGGCCCCCTAAAGGGGGCTCAATTAAAAAAAACGTTTTTTTGAGGAAAAGAAGCAGGCGGCCGATTTTCATGCCAAGAAGAAGATGGCGCCATCATTTGTGGAGAAGAAATGAGATATGGGGGCTACAAACAACCCCCCCAACTGATTACATGCTTGAGATACTCTTGATCTTCGCCCTTTATTGCTCCAGTCTGCTCCTCAGATGGCTGTTTGGTTCAAGAGATCATATTTCAGTCTTTCTCTCTCCTCCCTCTCTCTCTTGCAAGGGGCAGTTCCTACGTGTGAAGAAGAATGAAGCCTGGTTTATGAATGCTCGTCCGGCAGCATGGTACCAGATTGCTTCCCAATCGAATGTGGGCTGAAGATTGCAATGTGGAGGTGGGTTGAGCATCAAATGGGCCATGATTTGCAAACTCACGACAAGTTTTGAAACCCGAAATAATGAAAAATACACGGTAATGGCATTTTTACAAAGAAAATGGCTCTTTTTTCGCATTTAATGAGGTTAGCAATGTTCATATGGACTGAAAATTGATGGACATGTTGTTTGCTATTGGTTTTAGTCTTTCATAATTAAAAAATCAAAAAATATACACTTCAAGTATGGGAAATAAATGGAAAAAACCCGAAAAGCATGATTTTTACAGTAAAAATGGGGTTTTTGGGCTTAAAATCAAAAAAGCATGAAACAAAACACCAATAAAATCTACATGGTTGTATTTTAAGGACTCAAGAGCCACAAATTTGAAATAATGCTAGTTTTCTTCCATTTTTATCGATAATAATTAGAAAAAAACAAGGAAAAATGAGAAAAAATGCTCTTTAAAAGGGGGAAAAATAGGAAACGGATGAGGAAAATTATGGATGTGTCTATGGGTGTATAATGAGGATAAAGCATGAGGGTTTGCCTCGATTTATCCCCATTTATATTATTTTGTGAGTATTTACTGCTTATTTTGTGCAAGATACACATGAAATTACCCTTTTACCTATCACCGCAAGCAAAACTCTAAACGTTAGAGAGAGAGGGGAGTTTGAGCATTGAAATATGTTATAAAATCTGATATATTTGCTGCATTATTCATATAGGATGATGTTAAGTTAAATAAAGGGAATTACAGCACGAGTGTAAGGCTCGGTGTCTTCTCTCATCGCAACAATTATGCGTTAGTGTATGGAACCATGAAAAGAATGGATTTGCACATTGCACGATGTTACTTTTCAATTGTTTGAGCACTTAATCATATACACATTTGCATCAAGCATTGTTAAATGGTATCAATTACAAGCTCCTGGATACATAGCACTTGGTTTCTCTAGGACTTGACCCACGTAGAGAGAGTGAGCAACCTGGTTTTAGGTCTAAACGGTGGGTCAAAGGGGATGGATAAGTGAGGATAAGTGCATTCCTCAAAAATTAAATATATTGGCACCAAGAGGGGAGTTTTTTTCGAATGTGTCTATGTGTAGAAGCAGCACATCAAGGAGCCAAACCCCAAGATGTAGGAGAGCTACGGTAGGGCCACGGCAATTAGCCACAGTGGGGTTCCCTTGTGTGTGTAATACGTGGCATTTATTGTCGATGTATGTATAATCTCCCTCTATGGAGATGGGAAAGGGAACATTCATTGGACTACATACTATAAATGCGCAGTGATTAGTGTTTAGGATAGTGTATCCCTTGATAGACGCTCCTGGCCCGTGAGGCCGTGAGGTGGGGTTGTCTGTTGAGGGCATGAGGTTCGGCTAGTGCCTTGCCGGCCCATTTTAGGTCCCATCATTCCTCGAATGCACTAACTAGCATTAGTCAAATCATCCTTGGCTACTTTGCCATGTTCCATTTGATCTAATGCCTACATCCATACTTTAGATTGCACATCAACTTTACATGCTTTCAAATTAGATTTAGTTGGTTCAATTTGTAGTCCATAGGTTACTGTATCAATCGCTGCATAGGCATTCTTTACAACTAAATCTTCTAATCTTTTCTTCATTCCACCATTGCCAAATTTTGGCTCTAGTGGTAGACCAGTTTCAGCTACATGAATTTCCCCATCTTTCCGAAAGACGAATCTCTATGCTTTAGCCTCATAGAAGGCAAAACACTCCCTCTTGTCATGTTGTTGGCTATCACACCAAATACAGTGCCTCTTAAAGCCTTCTCTCATAGGTCTTTGAGTTGATAATCATCCTCGTTCCATAACTTTGACATCCAGCTTCTCCACCTTGGAACAAATTTCTGTAAGATTCAAATGAAGATCTCCAATGCTTTTAATGAGTTCATCCATTACATCATTCTTGGAAGGAACAAAAGAAGAAAGAGTTGGTTGATTAGTTAAAGTGATAGGGGTTTTTGGAGGTGGAACGAGCTCCGTCAATGGAGTTTCTGAAGTAGAAGTAGAACCCAATCTTAGTCACATCCACTCTCTTCAAGCAATCATGTTAACTGCTTCAGTTAACATTTTTCCATGCAGTTTTGACTCCTGTTTTGGAGGTAGCATCCTCGAGGTGATCAGCAAGCTTCTCTTGCAAAATGGGGTCTGCATTCTTAAGGAATGACCTTCCATACTTTGTTGGTCTTCAACATCAAGTTGCCCAAATTTACTTTCAAACTCATGGTATAGAGCTATTGCAGCTAAACCTTTGTTGGGTTTCTCAACCCATTCAGTGAAACTTTTCTTTGTCATCAAGCCAGAGCCTTCTAAGAAGAATTCTTCATGTAGGGCTTTCTTGAATGTAGCCCAATCTACATCTCATTGAAAAAGACCATGGATTCTCTCTTGAAGACTATGTTTGGCTAGTCTGGCAAAATAGTGACTCCATGTATGTTGTAGTACACCAAAGAAGAGCATTTCTCAACATACAAGAGAATGAAAATAGAGACATTTTGACCATTAAATTTTTTTAATTCTTGTCCAACTTCTTCTAGGGCCTTAATAGCTATGGAATCAATCTTCTCTTCATCTTGCCTTTTTTGTTGTTGTTGTAACATTTGGATTTGTTGTTGCTAAGTCTACTGTAGTATGCGCACCAACTATTGTAGAGTATCTCGTGAAGAATCCCCCATCTTGGAGTTTTCTTACACCAACCTTCATGCTGGGTTCACCAATGTCGCAGCACGTAGAAGGTCACCACAAGGGTTTGGCAAGAAAACTAGGCAAGATAGATGGGGATGTGACTTCAACGAATAGGTAGTTACAAGTGAGTGTTTGAGGGTTCAAGAGGATCATTCACAACCTTCTGTTCTCCATATACTTTGGCTTATCTTGGAAAGACAGATTTATACATATGACAATCGAATAAATGCATTAATATCATGAAACTTATGTTCACAAAGATGGATGAATTGCAAATAGGAGCTAAACTTCAATTGATACGAGATGTCTTGCCCTTCCTTGCCTATCAATAAAGCTACCTATTTCAGCCTAGGCATAAAGAAGAACTACAAGATACATTCTTTTTTCAACTATTTAGTACAATGAATATAGAAGACCAAGAAGAAGATTTCCTATATCAACCTTTGAATAATTCAAGGTTATAGGACTAGCAATATTGTTGTTGGGTTTTCATGAAAAGATCATGAGTTTCATGACTTGAATCAATGTAACTTGAATTAAGCAGCTACATAAAAGCTTCAGCTTATGAATTGACTATTATGGACATCCAAGTTTAATTCCAAAGTATGGCAGGAAATCATTGAAAGACTTCTTTAAACCCTCCCTTGAATGAAGAGAAAGCGAGATACTTCGAAGAGAGAATACATGTCTAGTTTGTACTTGCAATGTTTGGAGATGAAGTAGAATATGTGTTTACAAATTTCAGCCCATGAATACCCTATTTTATGCTAAGAAGAAGAGTCCAAAATATCACTTATCAATGTCAAAAGATGTCCTTGAAATTTACTCACAAAGACTAAAGCTCGTAGTCACTCATATGAACCAAGAGTAGTCCATGTTCTACCAAGATTAAGGAATTGGATCACAAATAAAGCTTCAACCCATTAATTCCCTATTTTGGGCAGCCAAGAATAATCCAAGATGACACTAATAATTTACCAAAGAGTGTCTTCAATGCCCTTTCAAGGCAAGAGTGTTTAGATACAGCAATTTCAAGTGAAAGCAGAGCATGTTCTCTTTATAAACCATAAGAGTAGAAAATGGAACATCAACAAGAATCAGCCCAAAGAATGTGATGGGCTGAATATGAAAGTCCAAAATTAGAGTTAATGTCTCCCAAAGATCTCTTCTTGGTAGAAAAGAGAGTCTACATCAAGCAATAGGTACATAAGGAATTGTCCTTCTTTCCATCTACACAAATATATGTATCTCATGAACCATATAAGAGGTGCTTCAGCCCACAAAGAAAGTAATGGGCTACATATAACAATCCAAATCAAAGCTTTATGTTTTCCAAGAACTCCTCTTGAAAGAGAAGAGAGTTTACTTCAAGAGATAGATGCATAAGATAGTGCCCTTCTCTTGTTTCTTCACAAGTGCATGTATCTCTTGAACCACGCAAGAGAGGCTTTGTAAAACTGAAATTCATTCCATTAAAGAGCATTCTTGGGCCTTTCAATTCACCCCACAAATCTTGATAAGAAAGATGAAGAAGTGGAACAAGGGCTCCCTTCAAAGGAGTGAATTGCTACTCCAAAGATGTAGATACAAGCACTGATCAAAGCTTCCTCCTTTCTCCTTCCATGAGCATGAATCCCCTCCCTGAATGGATTGTTGCCCTCATTTTTATACATATTAACCCTATTTTACTCAACCAAGAGTGGCCTTCCATTTTCGTCAATGCATGGGAAGGGAGATACTTACCATTCAAGTAGAGATTTTTGAAGTTGCTTGTAGTTGCATGGCTTGCCCTTCCCCTTTGTGTGGTGGCTTGGACACCTCTCATCCTCCTTCATTCATGGCGCCCCAGTCTGAGCCTGAAGATGCCTGCAAAATGTGGCAAAAAAAATGGACTACTCCTCCTTTCCACATGCTTAATGCACAAAAGATTCCAAGTGTCATAAGTCATGGTAAGTTATTTATACAATGTCTTGTGTGTACTAGGTTAATCAAATCAACTTTGGAGACTTAGAAGAAGCTTAAGAGAGTGGTCTTTCCATCCGAGGTTAGTGGCAAAGAAGCTTACAAGGAAGAGTCAAAAGGCTAGAGATCGAACAACCCAATTTTCCATCATGTATTAGGCTTGATGATTTACATCACGTATTACAAGTTGTGGTCAAACAAGCAAAGTTGAATGGGTTGTAACTTCAAGGTTGTCATGACACTGTCTTTATTCAAGGTGGGAACTTTTTGACTTATGGCAAAAAAAACCAAAGGATGACACATAATGTTGAAATGGAAATGGAAGTGAAGGACAAGAGTAATTGAAACAGGAAGACCGACTTATTTTGTGGATTCTCTAGAAAGTTCTAGAGTAATTAAGAAATAACAGAAAGTATTATTTTTCATCCTTGGGCATACATTCCCATGATAGTGGCTAGGAGTGTCTGGAGGCTACACACATTGATCTAACTTGTACATATGTTTGTAGAATTTATAGTCTAACATATCCCTTTCCAACTCCTCATAGGGAGTACCAAATAGATTGTATTACATATACAAGGAGCACCCCTCAACCAAAAATCGTGGGTGCACTATGACACTTCTACACCTCAGGAATTGGCCCCAAGATGTGTCATCCAAACATAAAGCATATATGACACATAGTCCTCTCTTTTGGTTGATCATTCTAGGAGATAAAGTATAATCCTTATTGAATATATCCCCCAAAGAAAATGGAATGCTAACCCTACAACTTAGGACTCCTCAACATGGGTCAATGTTCATAAAAGCAGGTGTTATGCATCTACCATGATATATATTTCTAATACCATGTAATGAATGCAATGCAAGAGTGGATGATCTGTCGTGCTCAACCATTTTATTTATTCAAAAAAGCATCATGACAGTGCATAAACAGTTCTCTTCATGCTTTCATACTAACACATTTGCTTCGTTGCTACATAGGGAACAGCACCAAGTATACTCATGCTACTAAACCCTTTAACTTTCAAAATAAACATGTTCTATATGTAAAGTGCATCATAAAAATTATATTTCAATCTATATGAAGCACTTATAAATCCCCCTCTCCCTACCATTTAACATTATCCTTGCGATAATAGGTAGAGAGAGCTATTATTTTCTATTTTTTTATTAAACTTGATTAGATTTACTAAAACTCATCATTATCCTTCATTCCATTCCATAAGAACATGATTTTTCCACCCAAAATGGCAAAAGGCCCTATTTTTTGCTTCAATATTGCATTTTGGGCTTTTAATTATTAATAACAATCACATTTAATTATGGGTTCTATATATTATCACATGTAGCCCTCAAAGGCATGTCAGACAAGGTTCATGCAAATTTTCATTTCATGCACACTTCATTTGGATCATAAATGATAAAAAACAAGCAATTTTTCCTCATAAAATAGACATACCATTAAATTGCATATTTCAAGTTACAAAAATTGAATGATTGGATAGCCATAAAACCCACCA